>NC_083760.1:15850896-16150896 GCF_963514075.1 Conger conger
CGACCCTACGACTGCGCCATCGAGCTCCTTCCTGGTTCGTCACTTCCCTCAAGTCGCCTATACAACGTCTCCAGACCAGAGAGGGAGGCGATGGAGAAATACATCCGTGACTGCCTGGCTAACGGACTAATTCGCCCTTCTTCCTCTCCCGTCGGTGCGGGATTCTTCTTCGTTCAGAAGAAAGATGGCTCCCTACGCCCGTGCATCGACTACAGGGAGCTGAACAACATCACGGTGAGGAACAAGTATCCTCTGCCCCTGATGGACTCCGCGTTCCACCCACTTCACGAGGCCACCATCTTCACCAAGTTGGATCTCTGCAACGCTTACCACCTGGTCCGTATCTGTGAGGGCGATGAATGGAAGACCGCCTTCAACACCTCTCTCGGACACTTTGAATACCTGGTCATGCTATTCGGCCTCACCAATGCTCCTGCTGTCTTCCAGGCCCTGGTTAATGACGTTCTTCAGGACTTGTTGGGCCGACATGTGTTCGTCTACCTGGATGACATCTTAATTTACTCTAATAATGCCAAGGATCATGAGAACCACGTCAGGCAAGTGCTACAGAGACTTCTAGAGAACAGATTGTTCATCAAGGCGGAGAAGTGCGTCTTCCACTCTGACACAGTTGAGTTCCTTGGATTCATCCTGGAGAGGGGACGGATCAGGGCGGATCCCAAGAAGATTCTGGCGGTCACCGACTGGCCCACACCCACCTCACGTAAGCAACTCCAGCGCTTCTTGGGATTCGCCAACTTCTACCGAAGGTTCATCCGATCCTATAGCCAAGTGGTCTCCCCTCTAACCAAGCTCACGTCCCCTGCGGTGCCATTCCGGTGGAGCCCCGAAGCTGAGACGGCCTTCACCAAGATCAAGAGACTGTTCTCTTCCGCTCCCATCCTGGTTCACCCGACCCCACCCGCCAGTTTGTGGTTGAGACGGATGCCTCCGACTCTGGGGTGGGAGCTGTGCTCTCTCAGGTGGCGGCCGCGGACAACCGACTACACCCCTGCGCTTTCTTCTCCAAGAAGCTGTCCCCGGCGGAGAGGAATTATGATGTCGGAAATCGCGAACTGCTGGCAGTCAAACTGGCGTTGGAGGAGTGGAGACATTGGCTGGAGGGGTCCGAGAAGCCGTTCATCGTTTGGACCGACCACAAGAACCTGGCATACCTCCAGACAGCCAAGAGGCTGAACTCCCGACAGGCCAGATGGGCACTGTTCTTCGGGAGGTTCAACTTCTCACTCACCTACCGCCCGGGTTCTAAGAACGTTAAGCCTGACGCCCTTTCTTGCCAGTTTAACACCTGTCCTGAGCGTGAGGTTCCAGAGAACATCCTTCCGGCCTCCTGCACCATGGGGTCCATCACCTGGAAGATTGAGTCGGTGATCCAGAGGGCTCTATGGGAGGAACCCGATCCTAGGCCCAACCCCGGATTACACCTATACGTTCCCGCAGCCGCTCGGACACAGGTGCTGCAATGGGCCCATTCATCCCTCCTTTCCTGCCACCCCGGCTTTACCCGCACCTTGGCGGTGCTGAAGAGGAGATTCTGGTGGAGCTCCATGATCCCTGACACCAGGCGCTTCATCAAGGCATGTACCACCTGTGCCAGAAGCAAGGCCTCCCACCAAGCCCCTGCTGGTCTACTCCAACCTCTGCCTGTGCCCAGCCGACCCTGGAGCCACATCGGCGTGGACTTCATTACCGGACTTCCCCCTTCTGAAGGTAACACCACCATCCTCACTGTGGTGGACCGATTCAGTAAGGCGGTCGACTTCATCCCCCTGCCAGGGTTACCCACTGCTCAAGAGACTGCGGAGGTACTTATCAAGGAAGTGTTCCGCATCCATGGAATCCCCTCAGACATTGTATCCGACCGGGGCCCACAATTCATTTCTCAAGTGTGGAAAGCTTTCTGCCTGGCCCTCGGTGCCACAGCCAGCCTCTCATCCGGCTACCACCCTCAATCCAATGGGCAAACCGAGAGGGCCAACCAGGATCTGGGAGCCGCGCTACGTTGTGTCTCTGCCCAGAATCCGGCTTCATGGAGCAAGATGCTCAACTGGGTTGAGTATGCGCACAACACCCTTCCATGCGCCGCCACCGGAAAGTCTCCGTTCGAGATCTCTCTAGGCTACCAACCTCCATTGTTTCCCGACCAAGAAGCTGAGATCGCTGTTCCCTCCCTCGCCACCCACATGAAACGATGTGCCAAGATTTGGAGGGATGCCAAGGCCGCGCTCTTACGCACGGCAGATCGTAATCGGCGTTTTGCTGATCGCCACCGCACTCCAGCTCCGGCCTACAAACCAGGTGACTCCGTCTGGCTGTCCACTAAGGACATTCCCCTCCAAGCCACTTCCCACAAACTGCAACCCCGCTTTATTGGTCCCTTTAAAATCCACAGAATCATCAATCCTTCCTCTGTAAAATTGTCACTCCCTGCTTCCCTTAAGATTCACCCCACATTCCATGTCTCCTGTATTAAGCCTGTATCCTCTCACCCCATATGTCCCCCGGATCCCCCACCACCTCCCCCCCGCATTATTGACAACCACCCTGCATTTACTGTTAAGAAACTCTTGAACATTCGTAAGAGGGGCCGTGGGGTTCAATACTTGGTTGATTGGGAGGGCTATGGCCCTGAGGAGCGTTCCTGGGTCGCTCCCAGTTTCATTCTGGACAAATTGCTCATCAAAGACTTCCATCGTGACCACCCTGATAAATTCCAAGGACCGCCAGGAGTCGGTCGTTAAGGGGGGGGGTCCTGTCACGTTTCAGGTCTGTCTCGCCATGTTTTATGTTTATTCATGTTGTCTTAGTCACGTAGGGTCTTATCATGTATTATGTTAGTCTAGGTTCGTCATGTTGTTTAGTTATGTTTCGTTACGATTTATTTTCTTGTCATGTCTAGTTATGTTTTGTACGATTATATTACCTTGTTATGTTGAGTGGTTATCGTCTTAGTTTCGTTTTGTGTCATGTTTTGATTTATGTTTATTGTTACGTTAACTGGTCGTTGTTTATGCATACACTTTTACATGTCTTTCCGCAAACCTTGCGTTCCGCCTTTTCTCTCTCTCTCTTTCTGTCATTCACTCCCTAATTGTTTCCATTTGTCTATTTACTAAAACTACTAACGCTAGATCAGGATTGGGTAGAAACTAACAAACTAATCATGTGTTCATGTTACCTTACGTTTCTCGTGCATGTCATTTACTAATTTACTAATGCTAGGGCTGGATAGGTTTATTACTAACGATTACTAATCTCCTTGTTAAACTTGTCATCCATCGCACCTGTTTTCCATTTCCTTGCTACGCTCTAACTAATTGTCTACACCTGTCTACACCCGCATTTATAGCCCAGTCGCGCAACTGTTCTTCGCAAAATTGTCTGCCTCTGTTTACCACGCAACTCTTGAGCATTACTATTATTGATTACACGTTACGATCCAAGCCTGTTTACCGACCATTGTCTATTGATTTCTGTTTTGTTGACCACTGTTTGTTTTTGACCACGTCCTCGCCCACCGTTTTGTACTTTTGCTTCACTGATTGTTTCATGGTTTCGACTCCCGCTTCGCCCACAACTACGCCTCTGCCTGCCGTCCGCCTGTTCATCTGCCCCGCTGACAGCTCTCCTGCTACCGGACCTCCCTGCACGTCTACCGACTACGAGTTTGCCTCTTCCCTCGGCACCGTGCTTTTTGTGTGTTTACTATTTGTTTGGCTGGATCTACGTGTATGGACTTTGCTTGTTTTGACTACGCTCCTGGGATTCATCCCGAATAAAGCCCTGAAGGGTCTTTATATAACTATTGTTTCTGAGTCGTGCATTTTGGGTCCAACCCCCACGCACCCGTCTCATATAGCTAAATATTGTGCTGAGCACTTGTTAGGATCTCAGTAAGGTGAAGCATAGTTAGAGCTACAGTCTTCTGGTGAAGGAAATTGCTTTTGTTCACCAGTGATTGGCTCAATAAAATCAATTATCAAATTTAAATTCAATAGGCTAAGCTCATTAAAATGTTTTTTTTCCAACATTTTTGCATTTAGTCATTTAGCAGACACTTTTAATCCAAGTTTAAATCTTTCATTCCAAATGCCAGTGATGATCAACTGTAATTTCTTGGTGTGTTGACTTGGGGAAAAAAAAATTGACTTGCTGAAACAAAATTGGTTCAGCTGCTTGATCTACTTTTGAAGATGTACAAATCACACTTTCATATTCAAACCAAAATAATGCTTCATCATCATTGTGATCAATAGCTAAAATAAGACTGGTCCTGGTGGCGTGCTGTGTGAGGCACCCGCACATTGCTATCACTTCCCAGAGGAGGTGTCAACAGCTTCTCTCCCAATCACGCCAATAGCGCTGACATCGACAATATGAACCCGTCTCCTCGGCCTGACACCGATGGCTAGCAATCCATAATGACACTTTTGAGGCAGCTGTGAATCAAGTCACACAGCTGAATGAATGGTGCCAGCTGCTATTACTGTCAGTCAGAAAGACCCTGCCGATATAGGCTAACTTTCCTCTTTTTCCATCCCTGGAGCCTGGCCTTGCATTAGCCCTCACCACCATGTGCGTTCTGGGTCCGTATGCTGCTCACTGACTTTGCGTTTTCCCTGGAGGCTGCCCTCGAGTTCAACAAACATTGCCTACCCTGTTAACCTTGGAGATCCCATTCCTGGACATTAAACTGACTGCATAGTATTTGTAGTTTCAACTTGAATCCATTAAATTCAAATATAAATCCAACACAGGATTTATGGATGGATGAAATTAAAGATTTAAAAAATGTATCAAAAAGTTTATGCAGTAATGCATGCAATTAAACAGCCTTGTGTGTGGATACTACTGTCGTTTTGACCTTGAAATATTTGGCTAAAAAATCTTTCACATCTTAAAATCCCCCCTTGAAGTAAAGTTTGCCCTTGGAAACTCGGATTCCCATTAAGAACGTGTTTTAATAGAAGCTAATTGGATGATTTTTCCTAGTCGCTAGTAGCATTGATCAGAATTTTCACTGTCAGGAAGCCAGGTTTCACATCTACACTGAGCTATACAGCGCTTAGCCTCCATGGGTGATAACAGGACATTAAGATGACCAATTGTTCCCAATTGTTGCGCAAGTTGAAACACATTATACACAACCAATCTTTGGATGAATACTACATCAATCACATTATTGTCAGAAAGGTTTATCATGAGTTGAAGCGTGGCTTATACATACAGTATATGTTGGCAATTGTGAATTCCTCAAGGAAAAGTCACTGAAACACCACATTCCCAAATGCCTGCTGACATATTTTTGTGAATACAGAAAAACTGGAGAAAAAAAAGGTGAAAAATAATCAAATTCCAAATTAGACAGATCTGAGTGATAGAACCAGCTTGAATAATGTTCTGAGGGTTCAGGTTTCAACATTTTGCATATAGGGACTGTATATTAACAAGGGCACATCCGGCATGATCTGTGTTACACATATACTGTATATGGCTTCTGTGGGAGCATTGTAGTGCAACTCCAGGTGTCACTGTTGGTCTTTGGTCCCCAACATTTACTTCCAACAATTTGCGAATGCTGGATGGGATATGTGGCATTAACAACAAATGCACAGTTGCAAGTCCAGGAGATGCTGCTGCTTTTCCTAACAGTGGAAAAACATTCATTATTAATAAAGGCCATTTTAGTCCCACAAAGCTGCCTTCATTCTTTAACAGATAGGAGACCCTCACTTACTTCAGTAACTGAAATTATATGAAATATAATTAATACTGAATACACTATTTACTAAAATGAAATGCCTATTTCACAGCTCGATACCGTGACTGCATTTCAAAGCAAAATCAACATTAATTAAAATGTGACAGGTGCCTGAAGGTTGTTTTTGGCATGACGGCCATGCCAAGGAGAATAAAATGACATTTGGATTATTATTACATTTGATGGATTTGTTACTAGCTTAAAATAATGATTGTCATTGCAGTATCCAGGAAATCAGAGCATACTGCAAGATATAAGGACTCCTCTCGGGGACTAAGTCAGATAGCAGTAATCCCATGTATTTCTCTGAAATAATTTAGGACATCATCCTTTCTTTACAGCCATAAGCGTATCCTGAAACTGCCGGCTGATGTGGTGCACAAAATGGTGTCAGTTTTACACAAAGCATTTCTCTCCTGATTTGTTTATGCTTTCATTGTTTGATCCAGGCAGTACAGATACAAACAATGGTTCTTTCACTCAGAGGTGGTCTCTCATTGATTTGTAAGTGGAACATTTACGTAATCTTTGTTTTTATATGTAGTATATCATACATGTGCATAATACACATGAAAGAGACAAATTATCAAATTTCAAATGATCAAATGATTAAATTTGGTCTTAATTTGAATTTCATAATCATTCACAATTTGCATGATAAATGAAGCTATTTCACTTTGAATGCATATGACTGGTCAGTTCAATGGAAAGCTAACATAGTGGATTTTCAATTTGAAATGTGTGGAGATAATTATTTTATGCTCTGCTTGGCTTTCTGTAGTAATTGAGGATATCATCAGAATGAAAGCAACACTCATCTATTAGCTTTTCCCAAGATCTCTCATAAAATGGTCTCATATAAAACTACATTAATCAACTTATTAAGTATTTATGGCCCTCTTTGGAAATAGATCTGGAATGAGGAGATAACAGATTCCATAAATTGTACTTTAACCGGTTCAGAGTTCAAACAAGATTAGTGTGATTTCAGATCAACCGGGCACAAAGCAATTACTCTACAGGGACACGGGGACGGGGCTCATTCCTCTAAAAGACAAAAGTGTCTGTAGAATTAGAAAAATAGAGCTAGTCTGAAACAGATTATCAGCGGTATTACTGCTAATAGCAGAGCCATCCAGTCGTGTATCGTCAGCTGTCACTCCACAAAACGCCAGCAGAGCAGCATAGCTATTGCGCTGGTGGTTAGCATAAATCGCACTGTTGTTCCAGGCAGGCAGGAGGCACCAGACTGACAAGCCGAGTTCCTGTTGTAAGACTGGAAGGAGAATTCTGTGCTAAAATCAAAATAACCCAACTTATCCCTGCCTAAAACCCTGATCCAGGCTCCCAGGGTGGCACTACAGCGAAATGCATATCATCCTGCACAGCTTCTAGCCATTGTCTGCGCTGGAATGGTCTGCACAATTCTGTGGGGTGCATCAAAACAAAATAGAACTCGGGTTTCTGCCAGATGCACCAAATGGGATCCTATAAATGGTGTAGAAATGTAATGTCTTAGTTATTACTTTTTCTGTTTTATTCATTTATATCTCCTCCTGGAAATATTGTACAAATGGGGGAAAAAAACAGTTTTGCGTCAAATTATGAGACTCATTTATTGTTTATTGGCTGAAACTCTTCCAGTTTAATCAATAGATATTTGCCACTATTCATTGTTCAACACCAGCATACCATATTGTTGGGGTGGGTGAGGGGGAGGCATCAGAAGAATATCTGATATTCTTTCACGTTTCCTTTCACATATCAAGGTTATGGCTTGGATGTCCTTGACTTTGCCAAACAATTACATCAAAGAATATATGTCCTTTGCAAACACAAGTTTGAGAATCACTCAAACGAACACAGGGGTCTGCCTGTAGCATAGTGGTTAAGATACATGACTGGGATCCACAGCCCCCAGTTCACAAACCGTGATAATCTGTGCAGCTATGGGGCCCTCAACCCCACCGAGTCCCCCCTAAACTGGATGTTGCTTTGGATAAAAAGCTTTGGAAATGCCTACATTTCCTTGTATTTAAATTTGATTGAATAAGGGCTGCTTGTTCTTTCACCATTTAATAGACAATAGTCAGACATATCATAAGTGAAAAGTATGAAATATAATGCCACTGCACATATTTAGGTTGTCATGCTTTTGTCTCAGTCCTAATCTCCGTACTAGGATCTGCTGACCCTCCTCACTGAACTAAAATAAAATGTAACCCGGCTTTTGTTATAAAACCATACCATGCATAATATACAGTATTTTGTGCACAATAGTATATATATAATCTTGCTAGGAATTCTGTTAATTTACAATATACACTCAGTGATCATTTTATTAGGTAGACCTGGACACCAGCTTGTTAATGCAAATATTTAATCAGCCAATCATGTGGCAGCAACTAAATGCGTAAAAACATGCAGACGTGGTCAAGAGTCAACTATGACCATGGATTGATTGTTGGTGCCAGACAGGGTGGTTTGAGTATCTCAGAAACTGCTGATCTCCTGGGATTGAACACACAACGCATCAAACCTCTTAGTAGATAGGCTACAGCAGCAGAAGTCTAAATAAATCAAATATATAACTAAAATAAATACCTAATAAAGTGCTCACTGAGTGCATATCAGATTCAGTAAAATGACAAAGAAACTATTTCAAAGACACTACAACCAAAGACATACTACCTTGCTATCTTTCTAAAAATCTGAGGACAACAAAAACAACCTCATTCAGAAGAACATTAAACAAAACAACCAGTAATATGCTAATACTGCAGTACAGCCTACATTATATGGTACTTTAGAACCCATCACCACTTGACAAAAAAAGTGCTGATGCTGGCACGCAGTCTCAAAGTCTCAGTTCAATTATACAGATTCAGGGCATATTTCCACCGGAGAACCCCAGGGACGGTCCAAGTACAGCAAGTGTGCTTTTACTATACTACGGGAAGTGGGGTGTGACTCTCACACACTGGGAGTGGTTTTCAACTCATTGAGAATTTCTGGCTCTGAGTTATAATGAGTTGTGGAAGGGGCATTCAGCTGGCCAGAACGTCACATGCTTACAGTACAGTGAGGAATTATAGTCCATATGTACGCAAGGTGCTTTGTTATCAGACTGAAGGGAGTTGCAAGGTCAAGCCAAGAGACTACCATGACAGTCTGAACAACTAAATAGGTCATTTTGGGATACAGTACATAAGGATAAGGACTTGCCCTATTGCCTGAGAGACCAAAAATGCCAATAATTTGGTAAGGTCAAATGGAATTGGCCTAATTCTAATGTTTATGACATCAAGGCCATTATAATTACATTCAAACCAAATGCTCTCATTATGAACTTTGCTAGCCTACAAGTGAGCTTCAAAACACATCATTACCACTGAGACACAGGGATTCAAGTTCCCTGCTGCTGTGAATATGGTATTGACTTCCATTTTTCATTTGAATGTTGTTTACTCAATTGTGGTAACAAGTGGCTTTCACGTCAACATTTTACCCGAGCTCATCTTTCCGTGCTAGTCAGGCTAAGCCCGTGGCATTGAGATTGTAAAAAGAGATATGAAAGAGTGAAATAAACAAACCAGGCACTGCCCAGGGGTCGGCACAACCCCCACACACTCTCCATTCGCCTCTCCTTCTGCTCCATCAAGCCCAGCAGGCATCTTAATCTTCCAGGGGAATAACTTGAATCAGGGTTTGTCTGAGCCACCAGACAACAGTGGCTCTTAGATGTGTCCTTCTCAAGGAGCACCTTCAGGCGGGTGCCTGCCCCCCAGGAGAGTTTATCTCCTGTGAAATGCATTTTTTCTCAGCCAAAAACAACATCAAAGCCTCTTAGCACTTCCGTACATGCTGTTTTTTGATACAAAACGATGTGAACAAAATGAAAAACACAAAAAAAAGTGCCATAACAGTGAGTTACTTGTATCCTTCCTTTTTCTTTTACAGTGAGGTCTGTAGCTATTTGGACACTGACACAATTTCAGGGCTGTAATTCCTACACAGTGGACTCCATATGGATGCACATACCCTGAGAGTATCATTTAGTTTGAGGATATTTACATCAAGTGAATCATGTAGGAATTACACCCTTTAAAATGAGGCCACTGTCTAAATACTTACATGCCTCACCACATTTACAACTGGACAGATATGAAGGCAGTGATTTACAAATGAAATAATACAAAACACATCAAAATACACTTACAAAATACACTATAAATGCTCAGAGGGAAAACTATACTATAAACTATATACTATATACTATAAACTGATAGCTAGCTATTCCCTTTTGCTTCATCTTAAACAATTAGCCCTTGGAGACGCATAACACACAGTTTGTTTTCCCCACCAAGTGATATGATGTACACAATTTGAAATCGGGCCAGAAATAACACAAATAACTAACACGAAAGAAACACGATTTAACGAAATCATTTAGAGGTATACTTCTCATATAAACTGCAAAATTGATTGCACTCTAATTAGTTTAATTAAATAATTAATGTTGTGGGCAAGTTTCTGACAGGCAGATAATGACATAGAAGTATGCTAAAAATAGAAAATATCTATTTCTTTAGCAACAGGTGACTACAACTGTGTAAGTTAAATAAATATAAATAAATAATCGTGCTAGTTATGTGATAATCAATTTACAGGATTTAATTCTCTCTGAATTTATTATTGCAATGGCACTTAGAGAACAGAAATGTTAAAATAGATTGAATAAGCACGTCTACAGTTTATTACAAAGAAAAACACTCTCCTGAGCTAAACCATTCTCACATAAGAATAACTTAATTAACTGAAAAATGAAGAAGAAATAAAATTGAGTGTGCAATATAATTAACATAATTTATCAATATTACTTCATAATATTTTCATATTGAATACTAAAAAGTATTTTGTTCAGTTTACAAACTGCCAAATTTAAAATGTAGGCCACACATGAGACCATTTTACCTGAGATATACTCTGTTGTTAACTTTGAATTGTTGCCAGGAGACCCACAGCCTAATATATAACTGGAGCTAGCATTGGTCAGGGAAAGGACGGTTTCAGTTGGAATAACAGTGCTCATCACACATAGTGACCCCTGCTGGGTTGAGATGCACATTACATGCTTTTCCTCCTACTCATGTGTGGGTGAAAACTTGAAGAATGAAGAAGTTTGCACAGGTGTGGTCCAGTCTGCATTTTGACCAGTGCCAAATGATGATTTCTTAATCAGCATTTCATACATTAGCACCAACTACCACAACTGTTTGCAAGATCCATGTCAGCAAACCAGATTATAATGCTAGCTAAGATATCAACATTTTGAATCAATATTGAGATACTAGGTTGCTGACCTAACCAGATGATGCACCAGTTAATATTCTTATTGATAATTATGGTATGGATTCATTCTGAAGGAGCATTTTGTCAGCTAAAGAATAACTAGTTTGCTATTGGATAACAATCAATACATCGTTGCTTTCACACCAACCCCAATCTAGCCCATGAGCTAGCATGCTGGAAGTACCTAAGCTCATCAAACTGTGACTAATTATGCACCGATTAGCAGACGCCGTTATCCAGAGTCAATTAACTACAATGCAAGCGACACACCAGCGAGCTTATCTTAACCATTGTTCAACGGCTAAATGTAAGTTAATTTATGCAATAATACAAATACAGTATTAATAAGAACACATTATGCATCTGGTTTGATTGAAGTGCACATGCCCTTAAACTGGCATTAATTGAATGCACTTAGAGAGAGACAGGTGTGTAATATGACATAACTTCTTTACTAAATTTTCTCATTCTGATGCTGGCAGATTACAAACTGTTGTGAATTATACTGTTTGTTATGAACTTTAAGAAGGTAATGTTTTCTATTTTCTGTAACACATCTAATGTCTGTGTTTTCAGCATAAGTACAAGCTGTGAAGATAATAATGAATGACTTGACATTGTCTCGTGTTTCCCTGTGCTAAATGCTAAGTTTAACCTTAATGTGTAAGATCTTGCAAGTGTTCTTTGAGCTGAATGTAGGCGCAGTCAAGACAGGTGAGGCTTCAGAATGAGATTGCCCCATTTAATCATTTTAAATCCTCAACCAGCACACTCATTTATCCCGAAGCTCAATGCTCAATGAATCAGTCCGATCCATTAAGAGTTCCTTTTTATTACTAAAGGACATCACAGAGGGCTCAACAGATTCTGTTTAAATGAGTAAATAATGAAAGCTGATGAGAGTAATGTTTTTAATTTAAATTTACATTAACAACTTTAGAAATAATGATAAAACACAATCATCTAACTTTATATGCTTTTTGGATAGCTGTAATGCAAAGCAGGGCAATTAATCAGAGATGTTGTGTCAGACAGAGTGCATCTGCTGGAGCACTATTTTACTTTCATAATCACTGCCCCTTGAATAACTGCCATTCCTAATAAAAGCTGCAGTTAATCAGATGCAAAATAAATTCTGCTTGCTGCCATATCATTGCTATTATCTGGATGTAGTGGCTAACATTCTAAACAGCACGAAAAGTAGCTAACTTTTCTAACTTTGTCATAAGAGCCACTGTATCTATATAATATTAACATAGCTACAGTATATGGCTAGCAACAGCAAACTATTACTGCATCACCTCTTTCTTTCCAGCTAACCAGGTGCAAACCTGCCTTTTAGTGCATCTTGGTCCATTTAAATTTAGAAACGAAATAGCATTTGTTGCTATTTTTGCTATTATATGCTACAGCTAACAAGAAAATGGAACCCAACTGAAAGTCAATTAATGAGGTGTTCAGTCGGCAGTACAGGTTGTATACATCGCAACATGGAATCTAATAGCGTATGCAATTCTGGAGGAACAGGACACCTCACAAAGACTGTGTACACTTCTCTGTGTACACGACAACCCTGGGTGAATTACATATATGTAATTGTTTTGGATTCACATTTTACTCAGCTTTTCTGCCGAAATGCTCTCAAAACGCACAAGCCCCACCTTACGGTTCTCTTGGTTGGTACAATTGCACCAGTCATGATTAATTGAGCACAGAAAAGTATTTGAATCTAAAACAGTTAACAGTTATGTAAGTGTAGGAAGCTTGTTTTTATTTATCATGCAGCCAGACCCTTCCATCTAAATGTGCTTATTTGCCACACACCATTATGGAGTCACCAGAAATGGTCAATTTTGGAAACACTTGTGTTTCTATTTTGGCCACTTCCAGTTTGTAGCCCTGTTACTTAGTACTTTAATGAATCTGACTAGACCTACAGTCTGAAGGCACAGTAGCTTATGCTTTAAATATGTGTGAAGATAATTGCACCTCAGGCACAAAACACTAACTCTAACAAACTCTAACTCCCAATTATTCCCTTCATTAGAGGCCGCTCAAATAATGAGGGTTTTTAAAATAAGTAAGTGCCACAGTGACAACCAATACACTATGTCCTGTAATTACAACAAGACAGTGTACATGAGTAAAGAAGGCAGTAGATGCCGAACACTGGCTTAACATTCAGACGGCGGACAGACAGGTCTATAGTAAGAGTGTATTAACACGGTTTAAATCTCATATTCCTGAAAAATATCTAATTGTGCAATTTAATGTAGCTTTGACTGCTTTAGCAAAACACTAGATTGGTATCATCTAATGCAGGGGTCTCCAATCTTATCCTAAAAGGGCCGGCGTGGGTGCAGGTTTTTGTTTTAACCCAGCAGTAACACACCTGATTATACTAATGAACTAATCGTGGTCTTTAATCAAGACCTAGATGAGTAGAATCAGCTGTCTTAGTCCTGTGCTAAAACAACAACCTGCACACACACCGGCCCTTTCTGGATAAGATTGGAGACCCCTGATCTAATGGAATTTGACCCCCCTAGACTATAGAGATCTTTATAGCAGTGTTTCTTTAAATACTTTTCTTCATCCCTATTTTCTTAAAGACGTTCATTTATCTGCATCGGTCTTAGAACTCTTAGAGTAATGCATTAAATAGGCCTATGCTACTTTATTAATGCAGTCTTAATGTTTTAATGATGATGTAAAACTCTCAGTAAAAAAAGGTAAAAGGTACAAACCCTCTGTCTTTGCCACACAGCCTTTTGTAGGGCCACAAAATGAGAAATTATGTGAACAGGTCTCTAGTTTACACTCACTGTAAAATACTTCCTAAGGAAAGGCCTTTCTTATGATTATTATCATGTAACTCACTACTTCGGCAGTTCCCATTTGTTCTTCCTCTTTTCAAATCACATAACCTTGATACTTTCACTTTTTAGGCCTATTTCATTGACCATTTATGACCAGTGTTTTTTTTTTTTAGATGGTTCAGTCCTTCTTTGATTTGGATCAGCTTGTCAGCCTGTTGCACTGCCCTTGGCAGAGTAGAATGATGTGGCATTGGATACTGAATCTAATGAGGTCTCTGTAGTTCTGTTAGACCTGAGAACTAACTGCAAAACCTGCTCACACCAGTGATCGATCTATTTTCAATCTTCAACCAGAGAATATGGATGGGTTTTAGACAGGATAATCTCCTACTGTATCTGTCCAGGAAAAAAGTCTGCAGTCGGAGTTTGAATATATGGTATGTCCTTCATATCATATATTCCACTATCTGTAGAGTCCCTCAGGGATATATTTGAGGACCAACCTATTTTTAAAAATTGTGCCATTCCATGGTCATATAATTCACATGGCTTCCTCATTACTCTGTTATTCATAAAGCACATGAATGTGTGTTTTGATATAGTTAGTTTCGTTTAGGTTACTAGCTATGTAAGTATGGTATTCATTTTAGATGAATGTGTCTTTAATATTAAGTGCTGTGGATATCCAGAAATTCTCTTCAGCTTAATACATTTAACCCTTGTGTTGTCTTAAGGGTCAAAAATGACCCACCATTATGTTTAACAGCAGAGAAAACCAAGTGACAGGTTTTTTCTTCATGCAAAATAGATTTGAAAAACAGAAATTCAATTAAGCTGCGTTATTTTAGAGGTTTAGTGAAGGTGGGTAATTTTTTTTTTAGGACACGGGAAGTATACAGAATGTTAAGACTGCACAAGCTAAGACATTCGTTCATTCATTATCCAAACCTGCTTATCCTGAACTGGGTCGCTGAAGCCTATCCCAGCATACATTGGGTGAAAGGCAGGAATACACCCTGGACAGGTCGCCAGTCCATTGCAGGGCACACACACCATTCACTCACACACTCATACCTACAGGCAATTTAGACTCTCCAATCAGCCTAACTTGCATGTCTTGGACTGTGGGAGGAAACCCACGCAAACACGGGGAGAACATGCAAACTCCACACAGAGGCCCCAGCCAACCGGGATTCGAACCCAGGACCTCCTTGCTGAGAGACGGCAGTGCTACCCACCGCAGCATCCATGCCGCCCTGAGTTAAGGCATGTTACTATTTAAATGAACACAAAACCTCATCGAATTCAATCTCATATAGATAGCCTACTCCCTGATAAAAAAAAATCAGAGGCGAGAACTAAGATAGATGTTATCTAAATTAATGGCTTTTTCATTAGGATTGCACAAAATGCCCCAGCTAATCCAGAACGCAGACTTGAATCCAGAATGAAGTCTGTTTTGTCATTCAAGGACACTGAAAAAGTCATGAATGCTTTTATCTCCTCCAGTCTCAACTACTCCAGTGCATTTTTCCCATGTCAAATTAGCCATGCTTTATCTCACTTTCAACCAGAACAAAATACCATTTCATTTTTTATCAGAACAGAAAGAAAAACATGCATATTTCCGGCCTGCATTGCTGACTTCTATTTGCTTGGTTTAGGGTAGATTTTTAGGGTAGATTTGAAAGATTCACAGTTATGCCAAACCATGCTCTGACCTGATCACACCTCTCCTGAGTACGCAATTCACTCCATTTTCACATCCATTTCAAATCCAATGTGTTGGAGTAGCATGCCAAAACAGCAGAAATTGTGTCACTATCCAAATATTACGGATAGCAAAGGTTGCGTGTGCCTCCAAAAACCACAGGCCAGCAACTTACTCTCACTGAGCACTTTATTAGGTACTTATTTCTTTACTTATTGGTCTTCTGCTGCTGTAGCCTATCCACTTAGAGCTTTGACACGCTTTGTGTTCAGAGATACTCTTCTGCATACCACTATTGTAATATGTGGTGTTACAAATCCCTCTATGCTGAGAAATGTACTGACCAAATTAAGCCTATAGTGTGCTGGCCCGAGACGTAATGCCCCTAATTAGACTTTATTATCAAGAGATTGTTAACCTCAGATGTGCGCTGTGGGCCTAATGGAAAAAAGGAAAAACAAAAGGGCACGGGACACATCCACCATTTTCACAGGTGACTCACCTTGGTTGGATGATGACCCCCCTATCCTCGCCTCAAAAGAAAATCCGATAGGCTATTAAGTCAGCGTCCTACTATCTGCGGCCATTTCCTGAGTGGTACCTAGCAACGACGTGTGGCAAGCATTAACTGTTCTCCCCTAAGCAGTCGGTCTGACTGTCTTCACCATACCCAAATCTCAGCGTTTTTGCATTCACCCTCCCCGCCATCAATTAGGAGGTCAACCTAAATCACCTGTGGGACAGAGGAGTGTCCCACTGCCTGACGTCACAGCAGCAAGTGCAAGTTTGGCTGGCTCTCGTGGAGCGGCATAATTGGCTCGCTGCTCCAGAGGGAGGGACTTGGCAGGGTTAGTGGATCGCTGTGCACAACAGCACCCCGGGCTCCTCGGAATTACGGTCATGAGCATGAGACGGGACAACTTGAAGAAGGTGTGTTGTTCTCCTTCGGGCCGCCAAGGGACAGAGTGTGGGCAGTGTATCCCCCAGCTAACACCAATTTGATTAGATAGGGTACAATTGGCTACCAAATTGGGAGAAAAAGGGAAAAATCGGAAATAATCGATTAATAATAATAATTATTAATAATAATTAATAATTAATTGTTTTTTGCACCATTCTCTGCATACTCTAGAGACTGTTGTGCATGAAAATCCACGGAGATATGCAGTTTCTGAGATACTCAAACCACCTGGTCTGGCACCAACAATCATTCCATAGTCAAAGTCATTTAGATCACATTTCATCCCCATTCGGACATTTAGTCTGAAAAACAGCTGAACCTCTTGACCATGTCTGCATGCTTGTATGCATTTAGTTGCTGCCCCATGATTTACTGATTAAATATTTGCATTAACAAGCTGGTGTACAGGTTTACCTAATAAAGTGATCACTGAGTGTAGGGTCTTCTGTGTGTCACTTTGATTAAATATAATTGGCGATGTACGTTTTTTCCAGATTATATGCCAATATACTGTACTTCAATACACACAGATTCAAATCTCTAAAGGTATTGTATTGTTGTTCAGCCAGTTTATTGTTCTATGTATTTATGTGTGTGTGCATGTGTGCACGTCCGATCACTCTTCCTAAGGAACATTATAAGTCCAGAATCTCAACCACTGCCCGGAAATCAATTTCTGTAGTCTGTCCCTACTTTAGACAGCAGATGTGAGATAATGGCTATTGATTTAGCATTGATACATTCCTGTAAATGTCTGTTAATTCAATGTCTCAAAGCATATCTCTGCAAACAGCAGACAAAAGAAGAAGTTGTACAGTTCAAATGGATTTGCATTTGGGAATGAAAAATGCCTTGAAAGGCAGAACTGTACCACTAGTTTACAGTGCATTTAATGATAATTTGATGATAATAACATGTTTTTTTTCTGGACAATTCCTAGCAATAGATTTTGGCTATTTTTTGGCTAAGTATTGCAAAAAAAGTGCTGTATGGCTGTAATTTGCTTTAACATTATTTCATATTCCTAGTTCAGTCACTTGCAATGAAACTTCATATTTTTCTGAAGCTGGTTTCATGCAGCATGATTCTTAGACAAAATGGGATTAAATATCTCTTGCAAGTTTCATGAAAAATATAAGTATATCAGTATTCAGCTCCATCAGTTAATATATTTATGATCAGGGCAATGGATTTAAATAACATAAACTCACCGTGTTCCGAACATCAAGTTAGCTCACCTTGTTGTGTGTGTGTGTGTGTGTGTGTGTAAAGTATAATTCCTTCCATTTTCATAAAAACTTGGTACGGGTCACATACGCGATCCATTTCAGCACGCAGTACGGTGGCTTTCGGACCATCCTGAGCTAACGCTATCTTCCAAACACAGGGTGCAGCTATTTGTCATTTTCTCTATAATTATTGGTCCAATTCACATCAATCAAAGTGTTTTAGTGTCTGAGATAGTCAATAAGCAACCATAATCATAAACCACATTCCTCAGGAGAAAAACTACCATTAAGCGGACATTAACTTCTGGTGGAAGCGGCCGCTTCCTCGTGTTCAGTCCGGAACATGGTGAGTTTACGTTAAATCAATTCTCGAGGAGAGATGATGTCGGCACGGAACACGACGGTGTTAACAAAATGCCAACATGGGGCATGCTTTGGACTGATGTCTGTACAGTATTCATTTGAGATGCAAGGCTAAACAGGTGAGCGATGGCCAACGTGACACGTTCCAGAATAACATGTTCTACATTGTTGGGGGGAGGGCCATGGGGGCTTGACAGGGGGACGATAGGGGCTGGGGGCGGGGGGGTTGGGGTGATGAGCCAGGTCAGGACCTGTCTATGTGAACAATCTTTTCCCTTCCTGAGTGTTCCCCATGAGCAGCTCCACCCTGCCCCCAGGTCACTCCAGCCGCGCTCTAGATCATTCTGCATGCCTCACATGAGCACCAGGAATATGGGCAGACAGCATCGATTCACTGGGTGAAGCTATCCCAGGGCCTGAGTTGGAGTCCCTCATGCGGGAGTCCTTGGAAAAAACCGCTCATTATTTAATAGTGCAGAGGTCAGCACTGCAGTGTGTCTCACTTAGTGACAGCAGAATCACAGCGCATGCCCTATTAAAACCTGCCTCCATTGCACAGGGTTAGCAATTCCTGTCTCTGCCAGATGTGTTTTCATAATTAGTTGTGACTTGAATGAAAGTAGTGGCATTTAGCACACATGCCATTTCGTATTTCCTCCATAAAGCAATGCTGAGCATAGCAAATCAGTCTGTAAAACATAGTAAGCTCTTTTCGTATGTGAGTCAGATGTGCTGAATGGAAAACACAGTATGTCTCAGTGAAGAGTGGAGAAGGCCAACAGAAGGCATAATGGTGCAATATTTATTCGTATATTTATTTGTATAGTCGTATATTCGTAGATATATATATATATATATATATATATATATTACATATTGTATGATCTTGTCTCAGAAATGCTAGTAAAAAGGAATACTGCAGCATTTTTTGGGGGGGTTTGCATTAAAAGATCTTTCAGAAAAGGATATCTTCAGACAGAATATGAAAAAGAGGTTGTGAACTGCTGGCTTCCAGTGGGCTGGAGTGCTTGTTGGTGAAGTGGCAGACAACATAGGGCAAGTGCCACAGGCACTGCACTTCCCCTCTCAATGGGAAAGCACAGCTGGGCACATCTCCAGCAGAAACAAAGAACACAGAGCCAAACACCAATCCAAACAGTAGGCCAGCTGCAGGCCTCTCTGACTGGCAGCAGGCCGTGTCGTAGTTTCATAAAATATATGAACCAATGATCTGGAACAATTTTGAGTAGTTCATTTACGTGATTATATATCAGCCGTGTCAAGTACAACAAGCACAAAAAAAGTAATGCGATTAGCTTACATTATTTCCTGTACAAGAACGCTTTTGCCAAATTAACTTATAGATATACTAAAGTTTATGTGTTGCTTGGTGTAGCTGGGGAATTACAGAGGGATTTTAAATAAATTGTCATTTCTATATTATGGGGTATTTTATGTGGAAGAATTACAAGTAAAATTTTTGGGCATATACATTGTCAGTTAGAGAGCTGAGGTATGGACCCAAGTGCAGAGAACCAGACTGAGGCAGAGATGGCATGGCAAAAAGCAGCAAAACTTTACCTGGCACAAAATAATCAAACTCAAACAAACACTAGAAACTAAATAAACAAAGGATCAGGTCAGCAAATAAACTGCACCACAAACTCACAAGCCCTAGCCACAGAAGTCAAAAGAAACTCCAGACTGAACACTGAAACATGAAATAAGAGGGCTATATGTACAAGAGACCAACTAACAAGACACAGCTGAAGAGAAGAAGGAAACTAACAAGACACAGGTGACAAGACTAATAGAATAATTGATACTAACAAGACAGCTTTTGACATGAATGACATAATACATTATTTTTGCATTTGTGACCACACCTCTTCCGTATATGTGCTGGAGTATGCCAGTTTACATAATCAACAAAGTGCCATGGCTCTATTCCTCTGCCTTTTCCTCATAGGGATAATAGTTATGTTTATGTAGGTCAGGGGTGCCCAACCCTCGTCCTGGAGAGCTGCAGGGTGTGCTGACTTTTGTTTTTATCCTCAGAAACAAATTCACACCCAAGAACCAGGTGAGCTGAGTTAACTGTGTAATCAACTGCTTTAATTGATAAATTAACTGCCGAGTGCCGAGTAGTTCTATTTTTTGGCTGTAAAATAGTTTTACCCAGCTAAAGATGACTACACTCATTCCCCTGAGTGGCACCCCAGTCTTACCTCATTTGCTCGGTTTGCAATAACCTTGAAATTGAGGTTTGTCCTGCGTGTTTAGTTTCTAAATTTCAGCTTGATAAATTGTACAGTGAAAGTGCCAGTCTACCGAACTGCATTTCAGCATGGGACCTCACCTAGGTTAGCCTGGTAATGTCTCTGTGTCTCTTTCATGTATTTTCTGAGTTGAGTTTTTATGTGGCCAGCACACTAAGATTCTAGCTGTCCCATCACTGTCTTCCCTTCACTTCCAGGTTATTATTTATTTATTTATTTGGTATCTGTAAGCTCAGAGGCATATATTTTGTCCACTGTGGTTAGCATTGTAAATGTAATAGGGCGACTTGTGTGCTATTGCTGAGTGTTTTTTGTTTGTGCTTCTTCCCCGATCTGCCAAAGGCTGCTGCCATTTTGTAATTGGCTTAATCTCTAATCCTACTAGTCTTTGTGGCAGGCACCCCTGCTTGCTATGACGAGGTGGATGGACACCTCCTCTCACGCCACCCTCTCACAAGTTCCAGAAGGTTCAATTAAGACTTTGGATTTATATAGTGCTTAATGCTCTTTTGCTAGCCTTCATCTTGGCCATTTGAACAGTGCCCATATTTCTGAAGACAAATTACTTTCCCTTTTGTGGTTCTCTTTCTACCAACAAGTCAGTGAGCTGTCAGTCACACTGGGCTGCTTTGCCTTGGTTTTAGAAGAATAATACTCTGCCAGTTATGCCCAAGATTCCCCCTGAAAGTTATAAAAAAAATAGGGGGCCAGTGTGCTGTCTGTCTTCCGCCCACTAATGTTATCAAATGATGATGAGGGCAGTTATACATTGGAAGCGCTGTTTGGCCAAAAGGCTGCACACATCCTATTAGAAAAATGGACTGTTATTCATCTGTTTTGGTGAGGAAACGACTTTCTAAAGCATGCCCGTATGATTGGTGGAAGCTATCCAGAACACATACAAGAATATTGGCCTTCCTTTGCCATCTGGAGTCGGGGCATATCCCATACAGTCACCCCCCTCCCTGGTGTTGCTGTGCCATGCCTGCTGGGTGTAATGGGGGATTTCATCTCATCATGGTGAGTTTACCACCTAGATGCTAATGAGGCCATAATGGGAGGAGATTAAGGGGTGGGGGCGGGGTGCATGATCTTTCAAAATGATATCTGATATATTTTAGTAATTTATATACAGAAGGAAAAGTCCATATATTTCCCTATTTTCATATCAAAAGCTGAAGTTCTGTACAATGTAAAAGCGCTTATGTATTGTGAGTCTTCCAAGTTCTCTGCAACGGAGGCTGCAGGCCCTTGTCAGTCAGCTGACATTTAAAGCTAATATAAATAGCAGTCTGTGTCTCACAACTATTTAAACATCAGTGTGAGATTGTATACGCTTGTGCAGTTCACTGTGCTCATTTCTTTCCTACCCAGAGCACAGATGGATACCTTCACAGATAGATTTTTTTTGCAGGGGACATATTTTTTGCAGTGCACAGAGACACAATTGGTGTTGAAATCCTGGTTCATGAGTGAATATGTTGCCGTAATCATGGCAATGAAAGTGTCAATGTACTTTGCTTTCTTGCTTGCCTTTAAGCCAATTGGCTCTGATGTCTGAAATGGCTTCAACACGATTTCCGTATTTTCTTCCTGAATCCGGGCTTCTTCACATAAAATGAACTTGGGATGAACTTTCTCGGGGAGAATGGGATTATAAACCTATATGAATTGGTACAGCTATGCTAGCTTAATAAACACATAGAAGCCCTGTGCATAATGCGTGTCGCTGCTGTATATATCTGCACACATCTGCTTTTCTCCCCTCATACTACTACAAATGATGCATTTAATTTATATATGGACATTTACGTATATGAAAAATACATGAAATTATGAAGACTATATATTACTTGTGTATGCGGTGGACATGGATAGTGAATCTGGATTTCTGTTTGTAGTTGTTTTCAGCTACAAAGTAATGTCATTGCACTTCTGGGGCCTGTTCCACAAAGCAGGATTACTGACTGACTGACTGACATAAACTAAAAACCAGAGCAGGTCTTTTTACTTCAGTCCATGTTCCAGATACTGTTCCAGATACTAGTGTAATGTAATGATGTACCCATGAGCTTGGTAAACACGATAGAATTGTTCACTGATAGTAATAATGTGGATAATGTTTTAAAAATGTGCATGGATAATATGATCTGAGTACATTTCTCTGGATGAAATAGTGCTAATCACTAGTTAATTTTATTAGCAAGAATGAATGATATAGAGCATAAATATTCGCATTATTTGCAGAGATAAAATGTTATGGTTTAGCGAAAGCGGATGAAAACACAAATGCTGTGAATGAAGACAGTGGTTTTGTATTGTGAAACCGGGAGACATTTCTGTCTCTGCAATGCATGAAATCTCTGTTGACTGAGTTTGATTTGGCGTGAGATTGATGATAAAATTACAAAACAACAAAGGCGATTCTGTATGACAGTAAACACTGTGTAAACACAGCCTGTCAGCTTCTTCAGTATTAATAGTTTGAAATACACAATACAGGTATTCCTCTTAAACAGACATCAAGGTTCTCATGTCTCTTTCAGCAACTCATATATTTTAATTTGCAAACAAATTGTACATCTTAACGTGCAATTCTGCAATTCAAAGATGAGTTTGCACAACCCAACGCAAAGTGCTTAACTCAAATTTATGAAGCAACTGGCTGGGAAAATAGGCTTTCAGAGCAATGAAGACAAATTAAAGATTTTAGTCGAGCTAACAGTCCATCATCTTATGTTTTATTTGTGGGTCTGTCCTCATCTTTCATTTTCAAGTTCAGCCAGACAACTCACAATGAATTAAGCAATATTTATTGAGGTTTAATGTAAATGCTAACTTTGTCAAGTCTCTCATCACTCCCTGTTGTAAGCCAGCCGAAATAGGGAGTGAGTACATACAAATACCCCCTCTCATGGGGGTTTTGAGAGGCAGAGCTCACTGGGGGTGGTGGTGGGAGTATGACTTAGGAATAAGCAGCATAATTAGAGCAAATGCAGCTAGCAAATGCAGCAATAGCATGCAATATCAGCAATGGCAGCGTAGGACAAGCAATGCAGCAGAAGGAGCCAGGCAGCGCTATGGCAGTGCAAAATGAACAAATATAGCCCCTTCATTAGACATAAGGATCATGTTCGTATCATTTGCACATTACAAAATGGATTGCATATTTTCATTTTGTCTTCATGAAGTATTCTGCTTGTATCAGAAATTGCAAACAATGTTGGAAATTGACAATTATTGTCAATAAAAATAACAAGAGCTGATCCTCCCAAAATACACAGTATTATGTCAATAATGACACAGGGCGACATGGCTCAGGCAGTAAGAGCAGTCGTCTGGCAGTCGGAGGGTTGCTGGCTCGATCCCCCGCCCGGGCTGTGTCGAAGTGTCCCTGAGCAAGACACCTAACCCCCAAATGCTCCTGATGAGCTGGTCGGCGCCTTGCATGGCAGCCAATCGCCGTCGGTGTGTGAGTGTGTGTATGAATGGGTGAATGAGAAGCATCAATTGTACAGCGCTTTGGATGAAGGCGCTATATAAATGCCAACCATTTATATCCTGTCTATATAAGTAACAGCAGAGTGGTGGGGTTTTACATAAGTATTATATAAGTATGATCTAATCCATTAATATAACAATATTATAATATCCCACTTAATATTGTTGTAAGGTTGTACTGAAAAAGTATTGATCTCTGCTCAGCCTGGTCTCACAGTAATTCAACAAGTGATGACTGAATGTTCTGACCACTAAAATCGGCCTCTGTGTTCCGAAATCTGAACATTCGCCCCCTAGGGGTTGAAGTTTACAGTACGTTCTAGTTCCTCAACCAAAACTTGTTTATACAAGTGTTTATACACGTGTTTATACAAAATGTTTTTGTGTCTCTATGCTCAGTTAATATTGTTCATGTTACATCTTAATCCCAAGTCTTACCATAACCTCTGTTGCTCCAATTTTTTTGCCATTTGCCCATGGATTATGTGCAAATACATCTATTTTATATCTATTTTATTTCTCCTTGCAATTGCAGAATATCATCGCGGGGGGGCACTTATCCAGAATTCAGTATATGTGAACCGATTTCCAGGGCTTGAAAAATCAGTGCGAGATGATGTTGCTCTGCTGGAATCAAGCATATTTTCAAATATATACTTTTGGACATTCAAAATGGTTGCTCTTGTTTACTACTCCAATAAGCCTGCATCTTACTGGTTGGCTAGCAACTGAGATGCATGCTAAATCAGGAAGTTTATAATGAAAACACACATTTATGTCAACAGTAATTTATCCTACTGGGGTCTTATTACCAGAATGACGTTTTTCACCACAGCCAAAACAAGTTAAATATCCAGAAGCAATATGAAACAAATGCCTTATTAGAAACGAGTCACTGGCTACATTTTACTGACAGTCCTGATCAATCACAGTTGCCTTACAGCTAAACGTTAACTAACCAGCCTGTCTGAACATAATAACATTATGCCTTACTTTATTCTTGTTCTTTATAAAAGTAATAGAAATTTTGTTAAAACACATTTCACTGATTAAAACAGGACCCCAAAATGTTAGAATTTGTTATGTACATCATATCTACAGTCAGAAAAAAAGTTATTTGAGTTCTCTGAACTCAGATTTTCTTGCTGAATCCAGGAAAGCTCTGACTCTATAGCATGAAATATTCTGTTCATCACAATCTATTTGTCACCTTGCTTTTCATAAATATTTTAACAAAGAAGTGGGAAATTAGGGCGAATGCACTGAGTGCTGTGTCGCTGTGAAACGCCAAACAGCCATGGGTGGATGTGGATCAGGTTGTCAAGTGCAAACGCAATAGCAGTATTTATCATCGCCAGATGGATGGTTACACCAATGGACAGGTGTCAACAGCATGATATCATCATTACCAGGTTATAAACCACAGAGAGAGTTCAGATGCAATTTAGAACACAATTATAGCTGATAAAACATTGGAAATAGAATGCCTTCCTGGAGAGAGGAAAATAGGGCACAATGCCTAATTGAGTTAGGAGTTTACTGCAAATTGATTACAAACCACCCCGAAATTAGATTCAGAACTGTCCTCCTCTCATGGGCAAAGTGACATGCAGACAGGGATGTGCTCGACAACAAAACTAAAACTGATTATTACGGGGGTGTGTGGGGGGGGGGGGGGGGTGCTGGGCTGGGCTGGGCAGTTGAACTGTGAGACATTAAGTCAGGCTGACCACAGCGAGGAATAAGGAGAGAAGAAGCGCCGTGCTCATGGGTGGGGTGTTGTTATAAGAGGACTGGAGCCATCCATCACTGAGCAGGTGGCCCTCTGTTTGTTATTTACCTTGAACATGCTGCAGCAGAAAGCCATTGTATTCCCACTCTCATTACCTCCGAATCCCTCATGTGAAACACAGTGCCACACTCAAAGAGGAAAGATGAAAAACAAGAAAAATAGCTCAGAAAAGTATCACCGGGACTGTGTGCATTTCTGATTACTTTCCTTCAGCGCCAGCGTTCTTGAATTCGTAAAATTAGCCGATAAACCCTAATCACATTTCGACAAAGATCTTCTATATGAACCTGCCTATTGAGAAAAATATACAGAGCATGACTATAAAGGAGATATAAAATTGCATATTTGGCTTCGGGGAGAAGGCAAAATGAACACAAAATAAATCTCATCAGGATTACAAAGTAAACAGGTAAGGAGATATGATATAACCACAAACCACGTTGAATACAATCAGAATAAAGAGAATAGAGCGGGCTGATGAGATTGTGCTCTGTCGTTATGGGCTGCTATATGCATGCTGTTCAGTTTTTGTCTTGTATTTTAATTCACTTGATTGGAAATACACACTGGAATGTTTTGCTGAATAATGTGAAAAAAAAACACAAAAAAAACATTTGCAGCGTATCTCTTCGTATTTCCTATTTCCAGCAGAATTTTTTCAACTTAAATTACAATGTAGTTTTGCATTCTATTTATTCACAATAACAATTTTGTATTTCTTCTAGTAGCCTAGCCGGCAGTGCGTGTAATGGTTAAAAATGATATAGTATATGTAAAGTTTTGGCATTCAGCTTTCACCAAGAGAAAGGAATCTGGGCCCAGGAAAATCTCATTTGTTTTTTTGGAACAAAAACCACCCCACCACCTTTTTCAGCATACCAGGAACCACCTGAGATATCATCTGACTTCATTTGTCAGCAGAGATTCTTCTTTGTTACCACCAAGCCAGACCCAAGGGTCTGGAAACGCACACTACCATCTTGCAACACTACAGCTGCCAAAGCAAACCCTCAACACGAACACCTTTCTCCATGACCACAGAAAATTAGCTCCCAAATTGCAGCATTCTTGTTCTAATGGCACCTTCTTAAGTACATTCAGATGAGCTTCTAAGTGGACCTGCCAGATGTCTGGTGTTAGCAGCGCTAACTAAAGCACTCGACGTGTTCTTTCGTGCATGGTGAGTTAGCAGGTATAGGATAGAGTGAAAACCCATGCATAACGCTTATCCAGTGACCCGTAAGGTCAGTGTTCATGTAGGGATAAGTGAAGAATTGGAATTTCCCAGTCTTTACACAACAGGCCAGTATCATGTTAAGTGCTGAAGTGTGTCTGCAGCAGAACTGAATGATCTTCTGGCGCGCTGTTAAGCCGGACACAGGGTAGGAGCTTTCCTTATGATTTCTGCTGTGGATATCTTTCATGCTTGGCAGGAGCATACTAATATTTTCACATGCACCGAGTAGATTTCAATCCACTTCAATTCTTAAGTGTTAAAGCTTATTTATTTTCGTCATGCTCCGGGAGAAGCAAGCTGCCTCTCTGGCTCCCAAAAGAGGGTGATTGTTAACCAAGTGAAAAGATTCATTTGATATAATTACTCGCTGCTGTCACTGAACTCTGAATATATCTTTTCCTATTTTTTACAGCAGTACAACATTTGCAGTGTTTCTTTCTCCATTTACATCGATGATGCAGGGTAGAAAAGGTAAGAAAAACCCCCAGGATTTAGTTTTTGTTCTTGTGAATTCAGATGTATTGGAAATACCCACCAAGCAAACAAGGAATATCAGGCTAATTTTCAATGTGAAAGCCTCTTAATGTACACTAAGTGCTTCAAATTCAGAGGCTTTGTTTGTGTGTAAGGTGTGACACATGCAGCTTATTCAAAACATCTGTACAGGATTTAATTTCACCAACCGCTACCATAAGCTTTGAGGATTCATATTTTTAACATAATGAATTCAAATTCATATGACATAAACACAGTAAAATACCCAGTGACAAGTGTTAACTCAAGCGTCTCAAGAGTACATATGAGTCAAAATGTTCACCACTGAACATTTTACTGTGTATCCTTTCAATTTTATACATTTCTGAGTTTAAACAGTTTGACAAAGTATTCTGTAATATATGAGTTGGTAACATGATACGCACTGAGGGAAAATTCGGAGGCTAATTAAACCTCACTTTCCTTTGCATGCGCCATCCGTCCAATACACAAACACTATTTTTCTTAATAGACTAAATCAATACATGAGGCAAGTGGCAACACTCAATGAATCCATTCACTTGATGTCAAATGGTGAAAGAAGTTATGTTAAAACACAGTGCCATTGATTATCCACTTGCGAATGTGCATTATATGAAATTAATCCACACCAGTTAGCAGAAATGTATTCAGGAAGCCTTTTCAGAATTTCAATCAAGTAAATAGTATAGGGTCCTTGGAAGCAGCACATTAACAACTATTGACAGAAAGCATGCTCTGAACCTGAAACAAAATACAAAATACAAATAATGTTGTACAAATAATGATCAAATAAAAACTGGGGTCAATTATTTGGCCCAATATCTCCATATTGTCTTTGTGTGATGAGAAATGCATCTCTTTCATATCTGTACTTCACTTATCTTCAGAATTGGAACAACATTCAGCCGTCAAAGATTAAATTGGAAGCAGCAGCTAAAATGGGATTTTAGCATGCCTACGGCACTCAAACATTAAATCACCATCGACTGTTGCTGCATCAAATGTGCCTGTTTCAAATGAGAAAATGTATTAAATATTTAATTAAATGCTTCTGTCCCAGTGTCCGAGGAGCCTGGGAGCAGTGTTCTTGGATGGGATCATCAAATCATCAATTCTACTCAAGGAACATAAAACCCGTAATTCTGAACTGGCAACGGTGGGATGTTGGCATCGCGGACCGAATGTCCAGCTCATCGCATTCAGCTCAGATACATAGGCCACAGAGGACCTATGGAACTTGATGTTGTAAGCAGAAAATGTCACAGCACTCCAGCCAACCGCATGTCAAGCCATCAGACGAGTGCTCGCAATGCAAATACTCCCCCATATACCTCTAAAAATTAGTAACGGCTTGTCAATAAAGTCCCCACGCGCACTTAATCGCAAATTGCCTTCCATCTGTCATGGCAGCCTCTCACATCTGGTGCAACAGGGCCGCATCTGCGGCAGGACGCATGCAGAGCCCGCGTGGAGAGCCCGCGTGGAGCCGCGTCGCTCCCTGTGATGTCCCCACCCTCAGAGCTCGAGACGGTGGGATCAGAGCCCCCCTCCCCCCCGTCCTGGTGGGGGGTCTGTGATCCTGGCAGACTGCCTGAGGCTTGACCCCAATCAAGAGAGCGGTCCTGTTCCACCAGAATACAGGTGCGCCGCGTGTCTCTGCTGGACTGCTGGGAGGCTCCATGGTGAGGCCCCTCCCCAGGACCAGGCAGATCATCTATTCTATAGTAGCAGTCCAGGCGAGCAGCAAGAGTTCCACTTCAACAGTGCAGGAGAAATAGAGAGAATATAGACTCATGGGAAATGGTTCCTCAGACATGTCTGCATGTTTATGACCTGCTGGGGAAATCTAAATCTACTATTTATATCTAACTATTTACTAAATGCAGAAAACTCAATGTCTCACCCCCCATCTGAAAAAAACCCCACTCAACTAGATCTTGAAACAGCTGGTAGCTGGTTGACCAGTTCAGACCAGCTCCCCACTCAACATGGTTTGACCAATTCAAGCTATGTTTTGAAAGAGCGGGTAGCTGGTCATTTCAAGCTTGTCATAGCTGGATCTTACAGCGGGACCTGCAAACGGTTGATGCTACAAATTGTCCAAAGCTCAGAACTGTCACAATACAATACTTGACATGGGGCTGCACCTTTTAATGTTTAAATCTTGTCACTGGAATGGTCACAGGAAAGAGAGTAACAGTTTACATGGCCTAGGGGGGTGGTCAAACCGAATGAAAAACAGATTGAGCTAATGCATTTTCTAAAGGGCTCATATGGCGAAACATGGTGGAGCATTCAAAGTATTCCTCAATCAGTTGGTTTACTATTGCAGCCATTGCTCACTTTAGGAATAGATCACTTTCACATTGGTGTTTGCATTTCACTGTATGTTTCTTATTGGCCCCGACAGTTTGTATGTGAAATATATGTAGTACTTCTTGTGTGGGTACTGATGGCACTGCAGTGGTTCAAGACTGGAAACCTGGAAATGCCAAGTTTGGGTATATACAGTAAAGCAGGTATTCTTTCCCCATGACTTATACTACATGATTGTGGGCTAAAGTACCATATCCAGTGTTATTTCAACAGTAATAGAGTACATACAACTGCAATATGTGCATGTATGTATCTTGGCATGAAGGTCCAAGGTTTGTTCAAAAACGGTCCCGAACATGACAGCTGTAGGCAAGCCATTTGCACATTCCTTTGATCTGGTTTGGCGGCTTATAACAACGATTATGGTTCAAAGGAAAATTGTATGAAGCATCCTAATAAAATTAAATATTCTCTTGAGGCCCCTCTCATTGAAATAAAATAGAGCAGAAAACTAAAAAAAAAAAAAACTAAAAGAAAAAAAAGGGACATGAGTAATGGTGTGATCATGCGTAACCAGGACGTTGCCCTCAAATAGAGCGCCAAAGAGAAGCCACCCAAATGTCCTTGCTGAAAATCACAGTTCGCATTGGGTGTGGCAGTCTTAACTCATGCAGGCAGCCTGGTTCTCTACACAGTCACTGAATCCAGGGAGCCCAGCATTACTCAGCAAATGGAATGAAGAGCTGGAAACAAGCCGGCCAATTTTAAGGCTTTCTGCTTTTATTAGATTTATTTATTTATCTTAAATTGTATTACTTAAGTCATAGGCAAGCACTTTGAGGATATTACAAATGTAAAACAGAGAAATAGTACTTGTTATTCACGTTTAAAAGTCAACTGGGCCATTCAATGCAAAATAATATGGGGGTTCTAGCACTGAGCCTTTTTATGCCAGCCTTGTAAAGGGTTGATAATTTCACATAGGCATGTTACAGCTGTCTGACTTCAGAATTAGGAAGGGAATGAAGAGGACAGATATATCAGTGATATACTGTATTGTATGGGAAAACTGACTGGGTGATTCACAGCCTACTTTATGCTGTGAGGAATGCACAGAGGAAGGATTTCACTGCTCCTTCCCAAGTCCAATTAAAGGCTCTTACATTCTTTGAAGGGGGTGGTAAGAAGGTCAGCAAACATCCAATATAACATAATTGATTGACAGGAAGTTTAATTTATATGAGAATCTAATCTAATCCGTCTCAATCAAATGTATTGGCTGTGCGCTGCTAACATTCAGATGCAGGGAAATATTCGCTCATTCCAGATTTCACAGCTTGTGGAGGGCAATGAAAAAGGACAATTTATTACCCTCTGAATACATTTTTCATAGATGCATATTGGTCTAACAAACATGCCACATCATGCAAAGGACCTATCAACTGTCTGTGAAGTTGATTTGATTTTGATATCCAATGATTCTTCATTTAAATGTGGCCATGGCTTTCCTCTTCAAAACTGTCACAATCTATTGCTTTTTGTAGCTTTTAAATTAGCATTTTATAATGCTGCCTATAACCACTTTATAATGCTTTAAATAACATCAGTTGGAAGTTTTATACTGAATTTATTTTGGTTGATGCATGGTCACATCTTTGAGTTTGATATTATTTGTTTGGTTTTTCAGATGCCATTGTCTAAGACAACTATTTTGTAGCAAATACTTTCTAGGTTAGGGCAGGTGAATGTCTTTTTGGGGATCTGAACATCTAGCTTTCCAGTTAATAAGAATAAGAATAAGAATAATGATAGCAATTTGGCTGATGCTCATATCCAAAGCGACTTCCTTGATTAGACTACGCAGGGGACAATCCTCCCTGGAGCATTCTAGGGTTATTACCTTGCTCAAGTTGTGCAGAATTGTTCAAATCTTATTGCGGCTACACCGGGGCTCGAACCACCGACCTTCCAGGTCCCTGTCACATTCCGTAGCCACTAGTTAGAAGGAAATGTTTTCAAGCACGGCTTTATACTGTTTCTGCATGTTCTTGCCACTCTGTTGCTGACTGGAGCCTCCCTGATACTTCACTCTCTGAACACATTTCTTCTTTCAACAATGCACCTGAACCATTTTAGAAGTGTCCTGTCTAGTCCAAATTTATCTCTTAAAACTAAGTAATAGTCACTCTTCACACAAGAGTGACTACTACTACGAAAAGGCAAGTGGCCCATGCAAATAGCTGTGCTGCCTTCCAAGACCTGGAACGTATGCATTTTATAGCCTCAGTGTCCACCTCATTTCTCACTGTATATTTGCCATAAAGTTTGATCGACGCTGAAAATAACAATATTGTTCCCTTTATGGCTCTCTGCGGTGAATAACAATCTACCCACTTATCTACACATTTTTATAATTAATTTGATAATGTCAACATTTACTGTTAACCACTGAATATAACAGGGCATTAATGTTTTGGTGGACTTCTGTGAGCCACAGTTGAGCTATTGAAATTGATTTACAACTGAATTGACCGGGACTATGAATTTATGCTATTTGCAATTATCTCCTTACTATGCATGTTTACTGGGGAGACACCTGACTGAAGAGGGAATCAAGCCATATTGAAGGCATAAAATATGTAATATTATGAATTGATACAAAACGGCTGTAGTCTTTGTAACTCTCTCTGTAGTAGTTACATAGATAATAAAAATGCCCTGAATTTAAAATCAAATTTTTAATTCAATTTGTGGAATATCATCCTTGAAAGTATGTGGGCCCAAAACAAAATGACACCATGATGATCTATAACGAGTCCCCTTCACAAGATTGGAGCTATGACTGTTAAACATGTGCACAGAATCAAAACCAATCAGAGTCCAGAAATCATTAAATTATGTATATAATCAATTAATTAAATCTTACAAAAACAGCATCATCATGCTTCATTTTGGCACAGGTATGCCTAAATAAATATTTTAAAAGGTATAAAATATTTGTTTTAGGCGAGGAACTCACATTCTAACGTCTATTTAACCAGAGGAGACATTCAGTAGATAAAAAAAAGAAATCAGTTCAGAAGCAATATCTACATTTCTTTACCAGACAGCAACTATGACTTTGGGTAGCGAATATTCTATTAGTTGAGACTCTGTAATGATTAATATTGGAGGTAAAGCACTCTATCTTGCCAGCATCTGTAGGTGACAGATTCTAGCCACGACAGAGAGTCATTTATATGCATTAGAAATAATGGTGGGCCTAGATTGGCGCCCGGAGGGAGTTGTGTCCCCACTCCTTCAGACTTAGAAAAGAATTAGCTCACATTATTCCACAGCCATTCGCACTGCTGGTCTGATGGCTCTCCTTCACTAAACGATAACTAGGAGTCGTGCTGCCTCATATGACAACTCAAGTCCAGTGCAGGTGGCCTGGGAGGTGTTTGAATGTCTGTGAGTACTGCAGGATAGGTTACTGGCCCCTCATTGACCTTGCTCATAAGACTCCAGTGTTCTAGGTCACTGCTGTCTTGAGGTATATTTCAGATAAATATGGTAGGTGCAGCCTAAGGCACATTTTCCTCTCTGTGTGGGCAGCAGTCACATGCTATTCCATTTTGTGCAAAAACAAGGACCTCATTCTAAGTAGCCCACAGACCAAATGATGTGGATACATATTGTAACATACATACTGTATATATGTATATAACATATAGTCCCGATTCCTATATTAATTTATTATTCCGAGCAACCAAACGATATAACAAGGCTGAAGCGTGTGTCCAAGCTTTAACTGAAAATGATTCAATGCATTTTTCAATTCAGTTTTATTTGCACAGCAGATTTTACAGAAAACTGTCGCAAATATATTTCACGGGAAGACAATACATTTCTGAAACACCATTGTTGACATATACAGGAAAAGTGTATATATTTAAAAGATGGATACTGCATATTAAGTTTTTAATTCAATATACAGTCTATAGAATAACATTATGAATAGCACTTCTGCATGAAAGCTCTGCCATAATGTCTTCAAATGTCAGAATGTCTCACATTGTTTTGTTGAATACTTAAATTTCACTCTTGCTGGAACCACATCAGATATTGCTGTATGAACCCTGATCAATAGAACTAGGGCAATTTTGCCTGTTAGTGCTAATCAGGGACGTCTTGCCTTACAAAGCATATTGGTCATGTGTTTAAACGTGCCTTTACTATCCACCAACTTTTATTTGAAACAAATTAACCTTCCCGTAAACTTCTGAAGGGTCACTAGTGTCACAGCTTCTCCCGTACTAGGGTATCCTCAAATTAAGCCTTTAAACGGAGAAAATTGATTCAGTAAGATATAGATCGGTGCATTTGAGTCTGTTGTGTGGCCAAGCGGAGATACAAAATAATGATGCTCCTTTTAAAATAATTTTCACCATTTTCATCTCGTCTGAACAGTTTTGAAAATAGATTAAAAAAAGTCAGCAGACCAAGTTGACCGAAGATGTGTGCTATCTTAAGCCCTTCCTACACATAAAAAATCACAGTGTTCTTAACACTATTTCAAGCTGTGCACAGAGTGTTCCTTTCACAAGTTAAATTGGTGCGCTAACTTATGCACACATTGCCCTCCAATAAGATTCAATTTATATAGATTCTAGACACCTTCCTTTTGCCTTTTCAAAGGTGAGAAACAGAATCTTTGAGGCATGGGAGTCTGGATGCACAACAGATCTGTTATGCCATGCTCTTGACTGTGGCATAATTTCGAAAGACTTCCTTTTTCCAAAACAGCCCGCAGCATTGAGAGCTTTAGGAAATGTGTTTTTGTCCTCAAACAACCCTTAAACAATCCGTAGACTTAGTCTGAGAAATAGCAGAACATGCTGAGAATATATTTCCAAAGGTTTTTCAGCAAGAGTTTTGTTCATACATCTAAAAACCTAACTTTTATGTCTATTAATTTCATATCAACCCCAGGAATAGAGTTAGATATAGTATTTCAATTAATGTGTAAGTTTATGTTACGGTAGCCTAGTGGTTAAGGCTAAGGTACATGACTGGAAGGTTGTTGGTTCAAGCCCCGGTATAGCCACAATAAGATATGCACAGCTGTGGGTCCTTGAGTAAGGCCCTTAACCCTGCCTTGCTCCAGTGGGGTTGTCCCCTACTTAGTTTAATCAACTGTATGTCACTTTGGAAAAAAGCATCAGCTAAATAAAAATTAAGCATTATAATCAGCCATAAGTATATGCAATATTTCCAATGCCACTAGCGTACTTGTATCTGGGGACAGCTGTACTTGTATCTGGGGACAGCTGAGATTTTGTATGTGGTATATGGCTGGGCAATGGAAACCTAGGTTCCTAGGTTCGCAATGAGTTTGAATGTCACATTTTAGCCTTTTGGTCCAAATCCTTGATGGCCCATTAGTCAGGCGAGTGCCCTGGATCTAGTGACTGCCGACCGTTTGGAGGTGAAAATGAACCTTTAAATGCCCTGCCAGGTGCGTAAATGCATGTGGCAATATCACGTGGAAATGCCAAAGGAGAAAATGTAATTTTGGTGGGCATGTTGTCTTGATTGTTCTGTTTTCATGTGTTGGCCTGGGGTAGGGGCGGTGTTGGCAGGCAGAAAGGCCACAGCTGCCACTCATTTTCTGTTTCTAGTACACAGGCGAGATCCCCAAACTGCTGGCAACATTCCCTCCAAAGACCAGGCAGACCACACATACTGAGGCTAAATGACTGGCAAAGATCACGGTGTGTTTTGCGAGGGCGTCTATTTCAGGAGACGGCGATTTCCCCGTTCAGCCCTTCCCTATGGGTTTACACTGGCAGAGTTCCCGTTCTGGACGCTTCCCATTTTTGGACACTTGACTTGACACTATCTAAACCGTGAAATATGCAGCAAATTAATTTTTTTTATCTAATTAAAATGTATGGCATTTGTTTCTGAAGTTCTATTTAACATAATTTACAAAGGATACTTCACATAACTTCCATTTTGTTTGACAAATATTTTGCTGATATGCCATTGTGGTTCCTGCCAAATGTAAAATGTACTTGGACCCTTGATACCAGTGTTATAGTGGGCAGCAGTATGAAAAATAGGATTAAAATGAGTCACAGCAGCCAGATCAGAATTTCTGGAATACTGAAAATGGGAAAGCCATGGTTGCTTAGCTTTAACCACCCCATCGCATACAAAATAAAAAGACTAATATTATATGAAGTAATATACTATAATGCAAAATGTTTTACAGGGTAGCATTGTCAATGCAGCTATCTCTACATAATTATGTATTGTATAGGTTTCCAATAAGTAGTTATAAAATAAGTAATCTGATTATTTCTTCTGAATATTTTTCATCATCAGCAAAGAGGCTATGCTGTATGCTGCAAAATACAATAACCTGCATTCCTCCCTGTCGAAATTAGGCTACGTTTAATTGATTAACAGTACAATATTTAGTCATGAATTCTTGCTTATAAGACTATGTACAGGCCCTTCAAATTAATGGTGATAAATACAGCAATAAATATTATGTAAGAGGTTTAGTGTCACCCTGAAAATCTTTGTTGCAAAATAATGTGCAAAGTGTGATTTCTTATAACTTAAAACTTTGAAAATGATTTAATTGTTTACACTATTGGGTAATTTCTATTTTCTACATGAAAAATTGTTATAGGGATGAAATTGAATGATTCCACAATTAAAACAATAATTTAAACCCAGCCAAAAAGGTTTTGTAAGTAAAATCTGCACCATTCTGCCATTGCCAAAGCCATCTATCATAGCAGTCATCCACATTTTTCTGTATTCACACTGCTACAAATCCGCACAGAAACTGTTCAAATACCCCAAAGTATTAATATTGGCTAATAATCTATTCACAAAAGATATGAGTTTCAGTTGATGGAAAGAGAAAGCATGTTGTGCTAGGAAAATATAAATTCTGTGATGGAAAATGACGAAAGTAACCTTGAAGCATTCCTGACAAGACCAGTGTCGTGAGACCGCAGGGACTGGCTGGGAATGGAACTGTCATCGACAATACCTTCACCCACCCTCACTCTATTCCTCAGTTAAAAGGGTTGAGCATCGTGGCTGGAGTGTCCACAAACGAGAATCCTCAAGCACAGATCAGCACTGCTGGGTGAGTACCTCACGCGGTACAAAATGGCTGATTGAGAAGCGGGATTGTGTGGTTCATTATACTGCCAGATGACTGGAAGGATGCAGAGCACTTCACACGAAAGGGTCAAAATCAGGATCAGCTCTGAGGAGACTCAACTCGCCCTGCGCATTCTGGCACGCCGAGCTGCCTTGTTTACCGTCCATTTACCTCACGGCCTACAATCCTCTTTCAAACAGCACTCCTTCATCAGTCATGCAGCTGGAGCATTTAAACTGTGCTGATGGATCCCCTACCTAAGAGACTGCATTTTCTCAGGGATGGCATCGCGGTCAGTTAAACCAAGGATGGTCTTTTGTGGACCTCATTGCAAACAGTGTTGAATGAACGGTTCTGATAGTCACAAGGGGAAAAATATCACTTGACAAATCTGTGTTTTGTGATGTAGAATTATGAAATCGTAGTATGTAGGTATGTGGCACGTGAGCAGGGATACTATTGTTAAATACAATTATTGAGAGTCCAAAACAGAGTGCTACTCCTCCATTGGTGTGTATTCGTTCTGATTTGGATATGTTCAGTGAACGGATATGAAATGGATCAATGTGGAGATGATTCCCTAGCAATAACTTCCGGGTACAGCGGTACCCATTGTTCTATGAGTTATTAGCGAGCTTTAAGCTCTATGGGAATTGGATTTTATCCAATCTCGAGACTGAAAACAATCTACGCAACGCCATCTTGATGGCCAATCAGGGCAAAGATGCGCTTTAGCGACCGAATTTACATACGGTGGCTATATAAGCGACATCGCAGGCCGTCATTCTTTCTTCGAGACAAATTTTCAGCGAAGGAAAGAGACAGGGCCTGTGAAGCTTAAAGCTCGCTAATAACCCATAGAACAATGGGTACCGCTGTACCCGGAAGTTCTATTTCTTTATTAGCTTCACTTTAAGCTCTATGGGAACCCTATAGCCCACGCCCTGTCGTCAACATCAGCCTCCTGATGCAGAACAACAGGCGATGGCAGTGATAGCCAATCAAGAGGGGCTCCCCTCAATAGCCAGCCCTTTTTCATGCATGAAAAAAAGGGGGACTGTATAAACCGAGGAGCCACAACCATCCCCAGCGCTCGGTTCATGTAAACCAGCTACCGAATACCCAAGCCGGGAGATGGCCAATATAAACATGCACGCCTCTAGCCACCGCGTAGAGGCGTTGCACATAATGTGTTTGAGCAGCAGCTACGTCCGATTGGACGCTGAGCTCAGGACTGCATGCGCCACCGACGGTGTCGATGCATCCAGCAGATAGAAACGCACAAAGGCGCATGGGGAACTCCATGACGCCGCTGTACAAATGTCCTGCACACTGACCCCTTTAAAAAGTGCCCGAGAAGCTGCCATGCCTCGAGTAGAGTGGGCGCGAACCTCCGACAGAGGGGGCAAGCCCATACACTCATACGCCCAGTTGATTGCGTCAGTAAGCCAATGGGAAAATCTCTGTGCCGTAACAGGTTTTCCCTTAGCAGCAGCACCATAACAGACAAACAGCTGATCTGCTTGTCGAATAGGCTGCGAACGTCGTACGTATATCGACAGAGCACGCACTGGGCAAAGTTTATGCAGCATAGCATCCTCCTCATCGTCATGGTCCTTCGGGGTAAACGCAGGGTTCGGTCTCAGCACAACTCTGTCAGATCCTGAAAAGGAGAGACAGTCCGGGTGCACAGACAAGGCGCATAAATCGCTTACTCGCTTAGCAGAAACTAGCGCAGTAAGCAGCGCCACCTTAAGGGACAAAGCTCTCCACTCAACGCTCTCCAGTGGTTCGAAAGGAGGGCTACACAAGGCTTTTAGTACCACTGTTAAGTCCCACTGCGGAACACGGGGTGGGGCCACGGGTTTCAGACACCGGACGCCCTGGATAAAACGCTTTACCAGGGGGTGGGCAGCCACCGTAGAGCCACCATAGCCAGTATGGCACGCAGAAATTGCGAAGACATACCCCCTTATCGTGGACAAAGATAACCCCTTATCAAGTAGGCTCTGCACAAAGTTGAGCACTACGGATACAGGGCACACCAGGGGGTCCTGAGAGCGTTCGAGACACCAAGTCTCGAAGGCCTCCCATCTGCCTTTATAAGCCATTGTAGTTGAGATAGCGCGAGCATGCTGTATAGTATTTACAGCTGCCTCGCTCAATCCCATGTTCACGAGCCTGCTCCTAACAGGGGCCAAGCCGTGAGGCGCAGCCTGCTTGGGTGGGGATGAAAAATGGTCCCCGCCCCCTGTGACAGGAGGTCCCGGCGCTGGGGAAGTCGCCACGGGACGCCGGTCAGCAGCAGGGCTACATCGGCCATCCACTGTTTGTGCGGCCAATCTGGCGCGATCAAAATCAGGGGTTTCCTCTCCTCTCTTGCTTTGGCTAGTACCTGCGGTACCAGACCAAAGGTAGGGAAGGCATAAAGGAGGCCCTTGGGCCAGCAATGGGCTAGCGCGTCCACTCCCAGTGGGGGCGAGCCGGTTGCTGTCATCGCAAACCATAATGGGCAATGCGCATTCTGTCGGGAGGCGAATAAATCCACTCTCGCTTTCCCAAAGCGTGACCACACCTCCGCTACCACGAGTGGGTGAAGACACCACTCTAGGGGGGAGGGACCGCCCCGAGACAAGAGGTCTGTGCTGCAGTTCAGCTGCCCCGGGACGTAGAGCGCCCGTAAGGAGCGAACTCGCGGGTATGCCCAAGTCCAGATCCTCACCGCCAGCCGGTGTAGATGTGGACATTTGGTGCCGCCCTGTCGGTTTAGGTAAGCGACTGTCGCTTTGTTGTCGCTTCTGATTAGAACGTGTCTGCCCCGAAGAAGGGGTTCGAAACGTTGTAATACAAGCCATACTGCTGTGATCTCCAGCACATTGATATGAGGCAGAGGAGGGTTCCACAACCCGCTCGCCATCATTCCATTGCAGACCGCCCCCCACCCCTTGGTGGAGGCGTCTGTGTATACAGGGACATGAGTGGAGATAGCGCCCATTGGCACACCGACACTCAGAGTGCTCTCACAACCGACTGCGGAATGCGAAACAGCTTTGCGCGGTCCCTCATTGGATCGAAATGCATTCGCTTGAGCCAGAATTGCACTGGTCTCATGCGTAGCAATCCCAACGGAACCACAGCAATTGCTGCCGCCATTAAACCCAACAGGCGCATAATCGTGATTCCACTGATGCAGCGACCTGGGAGAAATCGGCAAGCGTGGCCTCTCAGGGAAGCAATTCTCTCCTGAGAGAGACGCGCCGTCATTGACAATGAGTTCAGCTGGAGCCCTAGGTACTGAACACACTGGCTCGGGGTGAAAACACTCTTGTCGCGATTGATGGTGAAACCCAATCCTTCGATGTGGGTTATCAGCATCTCTGTGTGTTTCGCAGCCAACTCCCTGGAAGGGGCTAACACAAGCCAGTCGTCCAGATACGTTAAAACACGTATGCCCTGTTGTCGCAACGGGGCGATAGCAGCCCGCGCCACCATTTCGAAGGTGCGGGGTGCCAGGGACAGACCGAATGGGAGTTAGGTAAATTCGTACGCTCTTCCCAGAAAAGCGAAACGAAGGTACTGCCAATGGCGCTGTACAATGTTCACATGGAAGTAAGCGTCTTTTAAATCTACGAGCGTGAACCAGTCCCCTTGGCTGATTGAGCTCATTACGCGCTTGTGCGTTAGCATCTGAAAACGTCGTTTCACCAAATGACGGTTCAGAGCTCGCAGGTCCAGTATTGGTCTCACACCGCCGTCTTTCTTTGGAACGAGGAAATAAAGGGAATAAAACCCTCGCATTTCGTCGTGTTTGGTGACTAGGCGGATCGCGCTTTTTGCCAAGAGAGTCTCTATCTCTTGGGAAAGTGCGCTGTTTAGATGCAGGGGCATATTAGTTTCCCTCACTCCTACAAAAGGAGGAGGGGGGACAGCGAACTGTAACGCGTAGCCCGCTCTGATTACAGTACTGAGCCATGGCGTCAGCTTGCACTTCCGAGTCCAAGCACAAAGGTTGAACGCGGACCTGGTTGAAAGCAGTGCAGACTGTACCACGGGCTTCTGAATCTGCAGAAGCCCGGCTCTTAAGTGGGGGCGGGGTCGAATTCGAGCCAGCGACCTGGTGCTTATCTGTGATAGGCCGACGTAGAGTCCTGGCCGGCTTTGATTCTGAGCCGGCGAGGACTCCAATACTGCCTGAATGTCGGGGAAAAAGGCCCCTTTTGACTGGGAAATCACCAAGCGCTGATGCCAGCTTTGAGGCAGAGGGCAAGGGAAATGTTTGTGTAACAATAGGGGGAGTGTGCTTTGTGACTGTAAGGGCGAAACTCGCTCCCGAGTAGGCACTAGTAAAGTCAGTGATACAGGAGGGGTGTCCGGTCCACTCGACCGGATCGCCTCTATGACACTCTCCCGCGGAGATTCAGGAACGCTTCTGGGCTTTCGATTGAGGCGGGTGAGCCCTGGGTGCAGCAGGGTTGAACGGCTTCGTCCAAGCCTTGCCGCTAGCAATAGTGGTAGCGTCTCTATGGCCACCGGGCTGCTCCTCAATTGAGCGCTGGGCTGACGACACAGGAGCGCGGCGAGTCTTAGACCACGAACGGCGATCCTGGCGTCTTGCATCTGAAGCAAGAGGCAGGTGCTTCTGCAGAGTGGGTCTCTCCTCATCCAGTCGCTTAAACCTCGCTATCGCTTCGGTCACCACTGGACTGAAGAGACCATCGAGAGAGACTGGGGCATCAAGGAGGGGGACCTTGTCCGCTTCAGGGAGTGCCGAGTTCGCTAGCCATAAGTGCCGGAGAGAGGCTACACTCCAGCCCATAATCCGTCCAAAATCCTGTGCCAACACCTGGGTGAGGTGCAGGATTGCGCCCGCGTTCTTCCTCAGCTCGGCAGAAACATCATCTGCGAGGGAGGAAGTAAGGGACTCGATCAAGTTCGTCTGTGCTATCGCTAGGATAGCAAGATTGTTCGTTGCATCGGCGCCTTGGGAACCGCAGATAAACGAACGTTCAGACAAGGCAGCTGATATCTGCCCAGACCGAGTGGGAAGGTTAGGCTTCCTTGCGCTCCACCTTGCTGTGGGGGCGAGGAGATGAGTAGCCAAGGAATCTTCGAGTCGCGGAACCCCCTCCGTCTGAAGCTTTTGTCGGCCCGACACCACCGTGAAAGGCGAAAAAGACACTACCGGGGCTTTCGTAGAGAAAGGCTTGTCCCAGGTTAGCTGCACGTAGTGCTGTACAGACGGGCAGACGGGGGTCGGTTGCACACCGTGTCTCGATGTGTCGTGCCTGTACACTGGAGCCACCAGCTGGTTTACAGGCGCTGCAGGAGGAGGGGGCCAGGGGAGCTCCGCTCTGGTCGCCGCCGCTTTCATCACGACCGGAAAGTCTTTCAACAGGGAGGGGTGGTGCTCCAACTCACCCGTCGCCGTTGGGATAGCGACAGAGCCGGAAGGCTCCAAACTGTCGTCTGGAAGCATCTCCTGATCACTAGAGTGGAGAAGGAGGTCGTGGTCCTCGTCCCCAGAACTGTTAGCGAGGGTTAGGAGTGCCTCTTCCAGATGGGCCGTGTCAGACGGAACCCTGCCATTGAAAATTTGAGAAGAAAGAATGACGGCCTGTGATGTCGCTTATATAGCCACCGTATGTAAATTTGGTCGCTAAAGCGCATCTTTGCCCTGATTGGCCATCAAGATGCCGTTGCGTAGATCGTTTTCAGTCTCGAGATTGGATAAAATCCAATTCCCATAGAGTTTAAAGTGAAGCTAATAAAGAAATAGAACTGCCAGTCCAGGATATTTGTCCAGTTCAACCAACGTCTTGTTTAAACCAAAAAGAGTGGGAAAGTGGAAATGTAAAAAAAAGGAAGGCAGCTAAAAGGTCAGAAATGTTTCAACTAACTGGTCTAACTACACTAGAGCGATGGTGACAGTCCTGTCTCAGGCTGATAATAATCATAGCTGCATAAGTGGTGGTAATAATCATGGCTGCATACATTTATTGGCCAGGAGTACCTATTTGTCTACTGCCACAATCAACAGTGAAGTAGCGGACTGGGCTGATTAGGGAATGTTTTAGCTTTATTTTCAAACAAGTCTAAAGTAGTGTGCTTTATTAATGATTCACTAGAAGTTGATTCTGACATTTGCCTGACATTTTCAAATAAAAAAAATATTTCCCCCAAAAATAGGTAAAAAAAACCTGGTTTCGCACTTACTGGCAATACAAAAGGCATGCAGATTACGCTACATGGGGGGGGGGCATGGCTTTAACAGGGCATTGCTGCAAAAGAGCATGTGTGCTCAGTCAACCAACCCTGTATGAAAAAATAATTGTCACCCCATGAGTTTTTTTGTATAAATTGTGATAAGGTTAGAGAACACATTTGGATGGATTTTTTTCCTTTCCGCATCCAGTTCAGAGCACAGGTTTTTGATGGCATGGCAGTGCAGAACATGTTGTTTTCACTTAACCATTTGTGTGAATTTTGATGTAAAACAACTGGAATAATTGCAAACTTGCCAGGAAGAGGATGCAATTGCACGTTGTCCTCACGGACGGTGAGGAACATGGTGAGGGAGGATAAAGAACCCAAGGATCACAGTTTAAGCATTGCAGAGATTGGTTGCGTCTTGGGCTCAGCGAGTCTGAAAAAGAACCGGGACTGGGCACTGCGGTGGTGCTGGACTGTTGTTTGGTGCAGTTGCACACCGAGGATCCCAGTATGGTCTGCACATGAGGCAGTGGCATAATTGGGCTTCTGCTCTGAGGGTGGGGGAGGGACTCGGCGGGGAGGTTTGCTGCATACGAGCGCCCCTGATTGCCCTGGAATCATGGTCTGGGGTTTGTGTCGATGCGGCTTAAAGAAGGCATGTTGTTCTCTTTCTGCCCGCAGGGGGGTAAGGGTTGTAGCAGTGCTTCCTCTATATACATGGGAGATTGAAATAAACAGGGGACAACCGGCCACATTTTGGCAGAAAATCTGGTTGTCACTGCTCAGAGACTTGGTTAGCAGGACGATGACTCCACACATGCATCAAAATGCACACAGAAATAGTTAAGTGAAAACAACATCCATGTTCTGCAATGGCTATAGCAATAGCGTCTGCCAAATGCCAATAATGTAATGTAATGTCTATCACAGATTTTAAATCCCATCTAAAAAGTTATGCATATAGGAATGGTGAAAAATCTTAGGAATACTGCAGTGTCTTATAAGTGTGCATTACTCTATGGATTATGTTTTATAATTGAAAAGATTGGGGGTGCAACAGCCAGTGTGCCAAGAGTGGATGTTTTATTGGCTTTCTGTGGCAGTAGACATGGTACACACACACACACGGCACCCCCACCCACCCAACCAACACACATTTGACATTTGAATACGCAACCTCACTTTTCACACAGTGTTTGAATACAAAAGCTTCAACACTTCAGAAATGACCTTGAAAGGGATTGTGTGATGATTGGGTTTAATTTTTTTTTTTTTATACAGCGATTTAAAATTTTCCAGCTGTTAGTACAATCAGTGGGAACTCTAATTGCCCATTTAAGAGTCGGTATTTCTCGCACTCACAAACCTGGGGTGCCTTAGTTAATCAAACACGAATTTCACAGATAGAAAACCATTTAAGTGCTTCTCTAATGCATCAAGCACAAAGAAACGTCCACTATAAAATAAAGGAAAGAAAGTAGAAGGATGTATGTGCTCAGCTCACCAAATGTAAAAATAGGAACCAATTACACACTGCATAGTATAGCTTGCATACTTGCACATTACATTAATGGCATTTGGCAGAAGCTCTTATCCAGAGTGATGTACAGTTGATTTGACTAAGCAGGAGACAATCCTCCCCTGGAGCAATGCAGGATTAAGGGCCCACAGGTGTGTGGATCTTATTGTGGCTAAACCGGGGATCGAACCACCCTACTTAGATCCAGTATCGCTAGTAGCTTTACATGGTATATCTCTGAAGCAATTTGTGTTTCTGCAATGTCATTCATTCATTATCCTAACCCGCTTATCCTGAACTAGGGGGCAGGAGCCTATCCCAGCATACATTGGGCGAAAGGCAGGAATACACCCTGGACAGGTCGCCAGTCCATCGTAGGGCACACACACCATTCACTCACACACTCATACCTACGGGCAATTTAGACTCTCCAATCAACCTAACCTGCATGTCTTTGGACTGTGGGAGGAAGCCGGAGTACCCCGAGGAAACCCACGCAGACACGGGGAGAACATGCAAACTCTGCACAGAGAGGCGGAGGTCGAACCCAGGACCTCCTTGCTGTGAGGCGGCAGTGCTACCCACTTACGAAAGTCATATGGTAGCTCAGCACCAAGTTAAGTGTTTTTTTTTCAATACCTGTAACTAGAAAAGAACAGGTGATATGGGATACAAAAGAACAAACGTGTAATTATTGTATTTTACAGATGGAATGTTTGCAGTGGTAGAACTCTCTCTTATGCAGTGTTCACCTGTTAACGGTAAAAAAAGCATAATGTGCGTTAATGCGGAACAGGTGAGTGCAGCTGCAAAAGCTACTGAACAGGGCAGTAAACAGCATGTAAACGTTGCTATGGTGATTTGGTGGGTAGTTTTATTATTTTGAAAAAGCGTTTGGTACTACACAAGCTTGAATGAGGAAGGGCAGGACTCATTAATTTCATATTGCCTGCGCTGGTAAATAGACAGGATGGGACAACAAAAGTGCATGCTGATTTCATATTGCTTCTAAAAAACAACATCCGGTGTGTACCTATGGATGATGGTAAAAGCTGGGAAAGACGGGAAAATTTAGCTTTTGCCGGAAGGTTCCATTGGAGGTTATGGTGTGCGATACTAAACGTGCGGTGAGTTTATCAGTCGCTGCCTCTTTGAAATACATGACATATCTGGTTTGCTATCGACTCCATACCACTGACATCTAAACACAGCATTAGAAATCTCATAAAGCCCTTCTGTATCATGGCTGAAACCATGACCTAAAGTATACCCAAATAATAATCCAGAGCTGATGATACAGTCATATAAAATAAATTACCATGACATGAAGCGATATCCAACTGATAAAAAATAATGTGTACTTAATTCTGTGAAGAATCTTTGAGGTCATGACAAATTTACTTTAGAAAGTGATTTACTTTTGGAAAGTGGTTGCACTTTCCTTGCACTTGCACATTGTATCATTGCGATGGTCTGGATATGCTGGTGACAAATTGGTTAGTTTTTGAATTGAAATTGATTACATCTAACATAAATCACTGCAAGAGGTTGGCCAAGAACCAAAAACTAGGCGAAGTGGAAATAAATTAGAGCCAGTACTTATTCTGTAGTGTTAATATTTTTTTTAAAGTTTTTATTTTCGAATTTTTTCCCTTTTTTCTCTCAATTTGGTAGCCAATTGTACCCCGTCTGATTCAATTAGAGCTAGTATTAGATACACCGCCCACACCCCGTCTCTCGGCGTCACGAAGGAGAGTGACATGCCTTCTTCAAGCCGTCTCGTCTCATGCTCGTTCTTCCGTAAGGCGCCCGAGGTGCTTATTGTTGTGCGGCGATCTACTAACCCTGCCAAGTCCCTCCCTCTGGAGCAGCGAGCCAATTATGCTGAAAACTGGATATTTAGCTTGCTGGTTGATAAACTAACGTATATGCTACAGCACCCTAACTGACTGTTCATTTGAACACTGCATCAGCAAAAAGTAAACCTACTTCATCATTCAATCATTCAATTTCAACTTTGCCAGTTAATTAAGTTACACATGAACAGGCAGTATATTTAAGCTGGATGTATGTTTGGGCTACTAACTATATTTCTAACAACCTTCAAATTATAGGTTTGCAATGTAGTTCTCTATCTCTTTCAAAAGAGATGCAACTCGTCTTGGAATGAACCAATAGTCTATAGATGAGGAGAGCTACACCCTGCCAATTGGCTTTGGTTTTTAAATAACTTGTCTGTGCTGTGATTGCGATTGAATTGTCTGATACAATTTTATTTTTAATCCAAACAAAGTTACAAAAGTTCAGTTTGGTAGAGTGAGAGAAGAGAACCAGGAGCTTAAAATAAGTGCCGGGACACAAGAAAATGTCCTCATAGTCCAAAAAGAAAAACATGCTGGTACTGCAAAGCAGTGAGTACCGGTCCACTTCAACCACTGTATACACTCACTGAGAACTTTATTAGGAATACCTGTACACCTACTTTACATTACATTATGGGCATTTGGCAGACGCTCTTATCCAGAGCGACGTACAGTTGATAAGACTAAGCAGGAGACAATCCCCCCCTGGAGCAATGTAGGGTTAAGGGCCTTGCTCAAGGGCCCAACGGCTGTGCGGATATTATTGTGGCTACACCGGGATTAGAACAACCGACCTTGCATCTCCCAGTCAGTCCCTTGCTGTCCCCTGTACTAACAAAGTACATCTGGGATAGAAGGACGCTTTCCATAGACAGAGATACTTTTTCCATAGACAGAGAATACTTTTAGCATAGACTGAGGGACTTTTTCCAAAGACTGAGGGACTTTTTCCATAGACTGAGGGACTTTTCCATAGATTGAGGGACGATTTCCTTCCATAAATCATGGGCCATTTTCCATATACCCACAGACGTTTTTGTAGACGTTTTACTTAGATAGACAGACGTTTCCCATGAACTGACGGACGATTTCCATGAACTGATGGTCGCTGATGTTGTCTGAGCTCCATGAACTGACAGACATTTTACTGAGATGTCATCTGAGGTCCACCGTATCAGTATTAATCACTCCCTTTCTATCATGTTTTTCAAACCAGTGTTTATCTTGGTACTTTGCACAAATTGTTTTTCTGCTTGGTAATTAAGATAGGAAATGTATTTTTCAGCTCCAGGTTTTTAATATACTTCAGTATTTCTTTTGACTGAACTTAACTTGTTTACTTGCATTTTTTTTAAGTAGTGATTAATAATTACACTGCCAAAATTGAAATATCTCATCCTCTTCATCAGGTATAGAGGTTACTAAATACTGTGTTCCATTTCCCTTAACAATTATAATAAAACAAGCTCTAGAGTGTGATTTTACAGAGAGAAGCAAAATAAAAACTAGCAGCAGAGGGATGCTCATTGAAGGAAAACAGAAGTGCAAATTCCCAGCACAGGTTGTTAGAGATCCTCTGAAAGCAATGGTCAATGCAAGTCAATGTAACATACACAATTATATAGAAATATCAAAATATGGGCTATATGGCTTCAGGCCTGTTTATGCTTTTGAAGTCAGTGTACTTCCTTGTGCGAGAGCTTCTACATCTGCAATTGTGTAATCGCATCTGAAAAGACTGCATGGACTTTTCGTGTGCCTCTGAAACACTGCTTGATTGGTTTTTGGTACAGTATGTGCTAGCCAACTCCTCTTCTGGGTCTTTCAATGCGCCAAGAAACAACATGCAAAGCAGCATTCCGGCATAGTGAATTTAAAAATGTATGTACATGCATGTCCTTGAATCTAAAGGTGCATAATATAGCAAAGGTACGAAACATGTAAATATTTATGGTGAAGCACTGTTATATAAAGGTAATACAGCCTGGAACTGTATGCTTAACTAAACGTGACTGCTATTTGCAGGATATGTTCTGTATGTTCTGCTAACTTCATTAGCCAGTATTTTACAGTTAGTTTTAAGTTATTTTTTCTCACTGCACAAATAACAGTAAAAATATATTATATATTTGATTGATTTACAGATATGCATTACTGTTTTTTGCTTTAAATAATACAATTATTTATGCTGTTTACATTTTTGAATCATCCACAATTAATGCTAGACAAAATACAGAAACACAGTTTCTGAAATAAGCAAAATTCCCTTGGTCTCAGCTTTTAGAGGTGCCAGCTGTAATGGATAATTCAGTGTAAAAAGACATTGTAGGGAAATTCCATGTTGGCTGTAATGTGCATTCAAATCCCATTCAAAAATCCCAGGAACACAATCTACCAATTCTATCTAGATAATCCCGTATCAGAGAAAGAGACCACCTCCGACCAGATTACTTACAGCACATGCAACAGAGGTCACTTATATATGGTCATGACTGGAAGCCAAGACCTGCACCTTAATCATGTTTCAGCCTGATCAATATTGTGGGCTTTGTTACTGCTGTCCATGTTGCTGGGTGCATTAACATGAAAAATGATTGGGTTTATTTACACCTTTCCCTGGCTCTGGGGCTTTAAAGGACAGACTGTGAAAGGCTGGGCTCCTCCCTAGTTTCGTGGAGTTAGCCGCTGTACCAACTCCATAGTGCAAGCTTAGTGAAATTACAAACAGCCGAAATGTAAATAATTGCATTATTTACAGTGAAACGCATGTATTATTTGTTACATATATACGTTCAGTATAGCCTGCTACCATGCATATTACTGTTATTTATATTGTAAAGTTCTGGCAATCCAGTTGTCAGTATTTTACCGTATAATTCACAATTTTATTTTACAGTGTTATTATTGAAGTCAGCCAAGCAATGGCGTGACATCTCAGTGATATTGATGCAACCTCCAAATGAAGAAAAAGGAAAGAGATAAATAAGGTACCTGATCAGGTTTCTGAAAATTGTCACACTGGGAGATAAGAATGTTCTATATTAGTCACTGATACCATCAACCTAGCTGCTCCAAGACAAATACTGTGGCAAGCCTGGTCACACAGGCCAGTGTTTAGGCATCCTTCCAGTCTTTTTGTGTATTGTGGGTACACAAGTCATATCGTACAGTGTAATTGCCAGTTTTAGTGCATCAATTCACTTATCCTTCTTATATCTACAGAAAGGGGTCCTTTACTAGGCATGAAGGTATAATAGATTAATCAAGAGGATCTGGTTTAACCCTTCTGTTGTCTTAAGCATCACTATGTTTAACAGCGGAGAAAACCCCCTAAATTATCTTTTTTCAACTTGAAATTTGATGACAAAGTTTGTGATGAGTGATAAGTTGTTTCTTCATGCAAAATAGATTTGGGGTTTAAAATTAAATGAAGCTGCTTTATTTTAGGGGTTTAGTGAAGGCGGGTCATACAGACAAGGGGTGTATACAGAATGTTAAGATTACACAAGGATTAAGTAGCAAATAAAAATAATGCAGAAATGTATTAGACGATGTAAGACCCATTTCATTCCAAGCCTATAGCCCTCCTCTCTACACTTCTCCTCAACCCTCTCCTCACTCTTATCATTTGTACTTCTCTCTGCACTCTTTCCTGCCTCTTGTCCCACTCCTATGCACATATCATTCTAAGCAGAACAGTCTTTCTGTCTTTTCCTTATCTTTGGCACTGAGGACGTCACACAGATTCCTTCTCCCCGCACCGTCCTTTTCCTCCTCTTTGTTTCTCCTCTGCTTCTCTCCGTCATGTGTCTCTCACTTAACACTTCACACACTGAAAAAAATGGACAGAAAGGGAACTATTCAACCACATGCCCGCTTCCTTATCTCACTCCTGTTACAATTTTATTAATTAACTTCATTACTTGTTTAATTAGGCCCATAACTTAACAAAACAATTTTGAAGAAACATGTTTATTATCAAGCATGCTGCAGTTTTTTTCTCTATTCTTTCGTAGACACTAATTACTTGAAAAACTGGAAACTTGTTGGACAAATTAATTAACACCTCATTTTCAATTTTCCATGCATAGAATTTAATAGATAATGGTCAATCATGTAAAGCGCTTACATAAATACACTTCAGCATTGTAAAAGGCACATGCATCCATGTAGCCTGGGTAACAGGCTGCTGATATTTATACACTCAACCACTGGCTGGGGAAAAAAGAAGAAGTTAACAATAAACTTTAACTTTGAGCTGCCTGCAATATTCATTTTGGATAAACTTCCCTTGCATGAAATAAAAACATAAACATTTTGTTGCGATGAAGCTGATTACTAGCTAGTTGACTCACTGGCTAACTTTAGATATCTAACATTAGACTGGCTGACATGAGACATTTTACCTAATATATTTACTATGAATGCTCACATTGACACAATAATTTGTTTTCATATTTATCTCATCTCCAGAATGTACTTCAAACAATGACATGGCTAGTAAGTCCCCTGCTGTCCCCTGCTAGCATTAGTCAGGTTGCTTTATTCTTCACTTACAATGCACAATGAGGTGTGATGAACTTTGACACTGAGCAGTGAAGGGGCATACATTCTTGATGACAGGCCATTGACCAATAAGTGACCAGTATTTCACTGCCCCAACAATTTTGCCCTATCCTTTGGGTCAGTACAGATTCTGATTGGGTCCCTGGGCTTTAGTGTTGTATTATGGAATCTGAACCTGTAGAACTCACCGTACGATAAAAGCTATGAGAACACAGTTCAATCGGAACCACAACCATTCATTCCCTATATTGCATTTGGAAATTTAATGACAAATTATATCTGTTGATAGTTGATCTGTTAGGAAGTGTTGACGGCAGTCTTGAGTGTCTGGCTGTTCAGCATCTGTGTATAATGTGGCCTAGTGCCTGGATGTTGTTTTTATTGGCAATAACTTTGATGTAGGAAGGTTGGCTGGACCTTCTTTGTGGGATTCTCGCAATCAAAGTCCTGTTCGTTTAGATTTCTCTGATGTCCCAAATCAGGTGTATTTGAGTGATTTGAGAAATTTGCTTTGCTGCAAAGGTATGTCCCATAGCCTTACAGGTAGTGTTTACTCATAACATGGCCTGCCTTTCTGATGGGCCTTGGAATCTGTTCAAAGCAGAGCAGCAGGAATCTGAGAAAGGAAATGTATCCACTTTTTGTATCCTGTTCCCAAAAGGTTCTCTCCACCTTCAAAGCAGCTGTTCAGTTCTAATGGCAAACTTTAACAATTGGGACTCAGTGGTCAGAATAGCTCTCTCCCCAGGAGATAAGGTGTCTGGTGTCACATTCTTAAGTGCAGGCATAGGTCATGAAAACACACACAATATGAGATGGTGAGACTTTCTTGCCTTGGGAAAATGAAAATATGACACAGAAAAATTTGAAATATAGTCCACCAATGGTGCATAAAAGGTATGCCACAGAGGTAGTGCAGTGGAAACTAGCTCCGGCTGACTGGGCTCTACCTGACTAAAACCCACCAGCCTCTTAGCTGACTGAAACTATTTCTGCCCTCCCATTCCTGAGCAGCACTGTGGACTGAGCTACTCAGGAGCTACCTGAGGATGACCCGCCATCTGAAATGCCTCATAACACCATTTTACTAAAAGTAACATTGTTTTCTCTTGTCCTGTGATAGACTGACATTATTGAGCGATAGATCTTTTATGTATTGAGGGTAAAACAGAGTGAGCCGAAGACTGCAATGAGATTGCAGTGTGACAAAAGGGCAATAAAAATCAAGCAAGCATAACCTGTATACCAGTTGAAACCTTTTCATAGTGTAGGATTGTGTGTGTCTTACAATCCCCACTAATACCATGGAGAAAATAATGATACTGCAGGTGGAATGGAAGGGACTATTTTCCAGGATTATTTCCATCTTCCTTTTCATACAGAAAAGGTCCGGGTGAGCTGGCTTAAACCATTTAAAAAACCATGTAATTCTGCATACTCTGCAAGATAGAGTCTCTCCCACTCTCCCTCGCTCCACACACATACACACATACACGCACACACAGACACATACACACGTAACTTTGACTTTGAAGTGAGATGTCGGAGAAGCACAATTATTTTGCTGAGGAGCAGAGGGCTATTAGGCAGAAAGAGCTGCCCCTTGCACAGAGAAAACTTACAGCAAGTTGTCAGGCAAAGTTGGAAGGTCTCATTACATGCGGCATGCTCCCACTAATGAAGCAGGCTGTTGCCAGGCGTAGAGTGTCAATCCAAGATGAAGACCAACACCATCACCTCAGGCAGCACTGTGGCAGTCAGACATGATGTCACAGATGCTGAATTACGGTACACACAATCGAGAGCCTGGAAAAGCAAGCCTGTTCTGTATTCAGTCTAACCCAAATGAGGTTCAACTGACATTTCTGAACAATGCAGTTCACATAATTGGAGCTACCTTAAGTATAACCGCACAATATTATGAGATAAGAAGGGCAAATTTCCAACTTCCATTCGCAATGAAAATGTTTTTGCCGAAAGAAAATGGGAGAAATAAAATGGTGAATGTTTGCTTCAAGTTAATGACGTATGGTGTTAAAGAATGTTTAACACCACACATCACCATGAAGAGTCCATTATTTGACTTGCGTGATCGAATTCAAAATTGTATTCAACATTTAATTTGATGAAATGGAGATGGAGAAGTGCAACTGAAATTGCACTTTTCTGTGAGAGGGTGACCATTCTGTACTCTGCAGGCCACACAATAGTGCAGGATAAACAGCAGAAAGGGCGCCTGTTTTATTATAGGTGAAGGTCTGCTCCTCTTTACAGGACTGGATTCAATCACATTTGTCCTTAAATCTTTGCCAATTAATTTTATAGAATGTTGAATATCCCCCTTGTTTGTGAAGGACAAATTCACTGACATTTATTTAGCAAAAAAGGAAAGGAGAAAGTTCACCCTGCTTTTGTATTTTTGCTGTATTCAAATAGGCAGGAAGCAGAGAGGGTGAAAAAACAAAAGGTTTATTGAGAAAATATTATTAGTTTCAACTCTTGACAAATTTTCTGGGCCCAGTATTTCAAAATGTTTTAATCTAGATCAGAATTATCTGGATTTTGAAATCCCTTCAGTTTGCATATTAGTCCTATTCATCTACAGTAGTACACAATACATGGGCCAAAGTCAATCTTATTTCAGAATTCAGTTTGCATAATTAGACTGTCTTTGACTGTCCAACTAGTCTGGCATTGCATTTTCTGAGGAATAGCTATGATTTTCTTGTTTTGCACCTACCAATTGGGCAATTATTTTAGAATAGATAACAGAATTTCAAATAACATCCCAAAGCATTTACAAGCATTAACATTTCAAGACTTTCATTAGACTACTTTAGGCCAGGGTTCTTCTTAAAATTGGTTATTGTCCATTTAGAATCAATATTGTTTTGGAAGGGTTTGTGTTGATTCATGTGCAATTATTGCATAAAACAATTGGTTACAGATGTGCCATATCTCCCACATGTCCCTACATCAACCTTGAATCCATCTTGAATCCACCTTTTCAGTGGGATCAAGATTATCCTGATTTTCAGTATCAAACCTATCCTAATCTCCACCTTAGAATTTTATTTTGAAATACCCAAAACCAACCATTTGATCTAGATTCTAGATGTGATTGGATTTAAAAATCTATATTCCAATTTTTAGGATCAGGATCACAGCTTCTATTTTTGAAATACTGGGCCCTGGAGTATTGCTTTGAACCACTGTATTTTAATTACAGCTACAGAAATATGACCTAACAGGGGTTTAAACTACAGCATTCATTGGTGGCTCCGAAGAACAAGATATATGATTAGCCCACTAAACTAAAGGGCTAGGGTCTCCAGCCGGGGGAATTGATCATTCAATTTAGGCTTCTCCAGGGATGATGTCACATTCCTTAGCAGGCATTCATATGCCGACTCACATTTCTGAACACTCACCCATTCACTCACTCACTCACTCACTCACGTTCATTCACAGTAAACAGACCATGCAGATGATTATCAGGTCAGTGTAACTGTGGTGGAAGTGCTGTCCTGCAGGCCTCGAGTACATTATAGAGTAATGAAAAATGAAAGCCGAGTGCATGGCTTGGTGGTGCAAAGGGCCGAATTTGGCGGCGTGAATTTGACAAGCACCTCAGGGTGTCTATCTGTTGCCTCAGTTGAGGCTGTCCTGCGCACTGCTCAGTTATGGAACAGGTCATGCATGGAAAGCTGTCAAACCAGTCCGGGCCTTGCACCACGGGCCCTCTACTCAAGAGGTTAGTGCGATTAAGCCGCGACTCACTCAGCCGTAAAGGAGGCGTTTGGCCTACACTTTCTGTATTTTTTTCTTGTCCGACACTCTTTCTCCAAACCAAAGTGAATTGTTATCTCTCATTCGCCTGAGTTGCAGTACGATATTGAACAACCTAGACATGTGTTTATTATATTTAATCTGCATGACTATCAGATGCAAGGTTTAAATCCTGAGAGTTGAATAACAACTGAAGACCGAGCAGCCCTAGAGCGCTAATACTGCTCGAACCCAGGGGAATTAGCTCCGCATCAACACAGCATGAGTTGCGATGTAGCCCAACACCTTTTTGTACCATCGTATATTGTTACAGTCCCAAGAGTATGTTTCCTTGAAAAATTCCCTGCAGTAAAAAGTATCACAGAAAGACGAAGTCATGTAAAATTAAAGTTAATATAACTTATGAAAAACATGGTGGAGCAGTGTTTCCAAGCTCAAGGTTGAGAGCAAGCATTTTTTAATGACAAGAGGGAAATAATAAACATGGGCCACAGCCACCCGATGCATTTAAAGTAATTTAATTTCTTCAAAATCTTCATTGAAAGATTCCACACTGATAATGCACTGTTCGCTTTTGTAAAGAGACAGAGAAGTGTGTTCCTTTTCTATGCATGATCTGTTTGTCCTGCTTTTAAATAAAGTTGTGATATGAGTCATACTGTGATCAGAATATTTTTTGAAAAACAGTATGTCACGACTGCATATTAACAGCTTAGAGACTGAGGAATAACCTTGATAAATGTTGTAACATACATTTTCTTCAAGGATCTTGAAATACATTGACCAACCATTAAATTAACGAATGCCATGTGAGTATGATAGATGCACAAAACCCTATTAAAATGCATAATTACATATTAACCCGTACCGCAATCACGACCATGCATGTGAACTGAATACCTACTGTCTTCTGGTCCGATCTCCTCTTTCTCAGAGTGGAGGACATGTTTAGGCTGTTGTGGGAGAAAAAACATAGTGCAGCACGCATTCTGATTTCTCTCACGCAAAGGTGCGAAGGCAGAATAAATCTGGTGAACCTCATGACACAGTGAATCTTCAGGGGGTCTGTGTCAAGGTGGAGGAGTTTCGTTGGTTGAATAGATAAATACGACAGTTGTGGTGCGGAAAGGTTTTTTGCTTCACGGAGCTGTTACGTTGCTATTTTTGCATATGATAATTGCTTTATTTGCTTACTTATCTGGTGCCCTTATCTAGGGCAAATTCTGCAGTGGCTTACACAGCTTTAATATAATATATTACTATTAATGCAGTTGGATATTTGCCCAGGCAATTTGGGTTAAATACTTTGCTCAAGGGCACACCTGGGATTCAAAATTGCAACCTTCAAATTTGGACTATAAGTCCAGTTACCTAATCACCCCACTGCATTTATAAAAAAAGGAAATTATTCAGTTTAAGCTACTTTGCCTCATCTTCTTATTATTTTGTAACTCTTATGTGTCCTATCTGATAAGAAAGAGCATACACATATGATATTATTTCCAACGGCTCTCCAAATTTAAGCTATAACCACAACAAAAATAAGATCCCTTTCACTCAAACTTACAAATACATTAAACTGTAGCTTGTGTCATCAGATTCTTACAGACAGTTTTGCTATGCTGTATGTTTTTTAGTTTCATAGACAGCACATCCAAACATACTCACTGAGTTCTCCCATACAGCTAACAGTAACTGGAATTTTAGAATATAGACCAGTTTACAACTGAAAGCAGGCCACATACAAGATGTTTTACTTGTAATTACTGTTCGTGGAGGGTAGGTAAGGATCACCCTACTTGTAACAAATTGTTGCTGACATAACAAGCTGTCATTTGTCAGTCACACTGAGTAAATATAGTTCTTATACACCCTATATTACATTTGAGCATTGCAAATAGATTTTCTGGAGGGACCTTATTATTGGTGAATAACTTTCCATTGGTGAAGTGTACTTTCTAACCTTTTGCCAGTACTAATAAATCATTTTTTAATCCCTCAACCAAAAATGCAGAGTCATGATTAAAAGGAAATGTGGTCCCTAATAGGTGCTTTCTGTTGCTCATCAGGGAAGGCCATCAAGGTCTGGGGCCACTCTGATCTTCAGGATAATGATAATATCAGGTAAAATAATGACTTTCCTCACCTTGTAGCCTTGCAGGTAATTTTCTGTAGATTAACTCCTACCCTGAGCACAATTAGAAAGATGGAGGAGGCAGGGTGTGCATTGTGAATCTGAATTAATACGGGAATAGCTAACATTAGGTATAGGCCTCTTGTGCTGGGCTGAGGTTGAGTCATTTGAGATTGAACTGCCATTTGATACATATGATATATTTTTTGAGAACTTTTTAAGGGGTGGGAGTGGGTAGGTGGTTGTGGGCGTTTGGCAATATTAACATTGGATATCTTAGTCATACTATGAAGCACTGACATTTAAGTACACACATTATTATTAGCAAGAAAAACAGCTTCACACAGCATCCATCCATCCATTATATAATCAATTAGTTCCTGGTCCAGTTCTGTAAAGGGGGTCATATCCCAGCATGCATTTGGTGAGAGGCAGGAATACACCCTAGACCGGTTGCCAATCGATCACAGGGCCTACATACCATTCACTGCACCTATGGACAATTGTGGTACTGCTACTTGGACAGGCATCTGATTATTCTCCAAGGGTTCAAGTTTTTATCTATGTGATCACTCTAGGACTTAAATCCATACTTCCCTCTAGGGTTTTCAGCGCACTTGGTTCTGATTTGCACTTTATTGTACGTCGCTCTGGATAAGAGTATAATGACTATAATGCTAAATTACTATAATGGAATGAAACTAATTGGCCAAGGTACCCAGAGGAAACCCACATAAACATGGCCAGAACATGCAAACTCCACATGGAAAGGCCAGGATTTTAACACAGGACCTTGTTGTGATATAAAATATTTATTAATTTATTTATACTGAGACAATTTTGGAAGAGGATTGTCCAGGCACAGCAGTGTAAAATCTTCACCCAGTCACAAGTGAGAAATTCTAGCCAGCATATCAGTGATGAACAGGTCTCCTGGTGATAAGACCAGTCCTATCAGTGAAACACATTGGTCAGCACCATGTTGGGCGATGTTGACAGCTCTCACCCTGCAGCCACAGAAAACACTGATTATCTGTCCTCTGAGAAACATAGCAGATCCATCTGGCCTTCCAATACCACACACAACCATGGGACCAATACGCCTCTGAGGGGCACATTTCTGTATGTGATATACAAGCAACAATGCCATTACCTCTCCTCTGAGCTGAACTAAATGACCGAGGCCTTATAAACACTCAGCATGAGTGCTATTGGGATACAGTATGTACTTGAATGTCACATTCCTGAATAAAAGTGTGGTCATATTGTGAGAGGTCACTTAAGTGCTGAGGATCGGAATGCTTTCTCAAAGAGCCCAAATTAGTATGTTCAGAATTAAGCCAAGTCGACATCAAACAGCCGACTTCAGACGAGACGGGATGGGAGAAAGCTCAGAATGTCCAAATTAAAATCTCAGAACATCCGAGTACGGCAGTCCACATCAAAGTGCCAAGTAAACAAATAAACAGATGTTTCCATAACAACGACTCTGTTTGCTTGACTGTTTATGTTTCTTCTCGTGACCTTTGTATTACATTACATTACATTATTGGCATTTGGCAGACGCTCTTATCCAGAGCGACGTACAGTTGATTAGACTAAGCAGGAGACAATCCTCCCCTGGAGCAATGCAGGGTTAAGGGCCTTGCTCAAGGGCCCAACGGCTGTGCGGATCTTATTGTGGCTACACGGGATTAGAACCACCAACCTTGCATGTCTCAGTCATTTACCTTAACTACTACGCTACAGGCCGCCCTGTATGGGTATTTTGTTTATCTAGGTAACATTATCGTTGTATTGTCTATATTTATTGTTTGGTACCATGTTTTTTTTTTAGCAACGTAACATTAGCTAAAATAAATCTAGCTTCGTAAATTGTGTCTGACACTGACACCAATGCTGTTGCGACACTACTGCTCGTTCTCCTAGTGAATTGCTTTGTGACTGGTTAAGATAATGTTTAATCTATTACGTTGCCCTATGTTCTAAAACCAGGGATGGGAATTGACATTGTTGGTTTCAGAAACGTTAGGCAACAAGAGCAGACATCTTAAAACAAACCCCCTGCTAAACTTTCTTCAAAAAACATTCTAAAACCACCCAGTCTTGTCTCAACTCAAGTCGGCTGTTTGATGTACACTGGGCTTTGAACTTTCATCTAAATTCATAGGCCTGTGATCAACCAACATGTGTCCATTAACTATGACCAACAATTAAATGCAATAATTATTTTATCCTTCTTCACAAAGGCAATTGGTGTGTAAACTAAAGCTTTTGGAGAAATGTTGAGGACAAAAGTTGACGACAAATTTTGCTTGCACCATCATATTTAGCCATTATTTTACCAAAATGCCTGAAGGCCATCTGTGCATTAGAATAATACATGCACCAATCGTATTATAATAATCAGTATGAGTATCAGCAACACTCTATGTGGTACAAAAAGTAAAACAATGCAAATTCATGCAAGCAATGGATAGTGTGAAATTCCCCCTGTTCCAATTTTATTATGGTATCTGCAAAGAAAAATAAATAAAGGGCTCGTTGAAAATTACATTCAATAATATTTTTTCTGCAAGAACACCCTTTGGTAAACCAGATGTTTCTAACAAATAGAAAAACAAACCATGCAAAACCTGTGTGTTTGCAAATATGCTTTTGAACCTTTATTTTAATTGTTATGTTTTAGCATAATCATTAAGTTAATTTCTTCTACATATGAACATTTAATCACCAGAATTTGCAATTTACCATTTCACTTGATTTGAAACGTAACTCCAGGAATATATCTCCTGAAATTTCAGGCAAACAATCCAAATTTGGATGTTCCTGGTGGTTTTGCATCACTGGTTCACAAATGTAATTACTGCTCTGATACACAAAAGGCCTCTCCTATGGGGACCCTCTCAGTCTGATCACTGTGAACACATCACCTGTGAAATGTTTTGGGAAGGCAGAACATCACATCATCCGCAATAAAAGAAAATGAAAACATTGAGATGCTACCATCCAGTGATTCAGCAGCAGGGTATTTATGTCCTCAAAGCTTTAAAGATCTCAACAAACTAAACATAACATTTGTAATGGGGCATTTTCCAGTTATCGCATTAAGGTGATACAGTATTTAGCCTGATGACCACCAATACATGTGACCAATGTGACCATGTGACCAATACAAACACCAGTGAGCTTCAACAATATTATACATCCTGTGAATGCATATTCTGAAGATTACCCTTCGATTGATCTGGCTAAGTATTAATATTCATATGTTATGCAGTATTTTGTTCAAGCCCTTCATATCCTAGCTCTCTTCCCTCCTTGATCTTTTTAATAAATCTTTTCTGATTTGATAAATCGTGCGTTTGGCGCTTCTCATTGGCCTCCACTGGCTTCCTATTGCCGCACGCATCCGATTCAAGGCCCTAGTGTTGGCATTTCAGGCTGCTAAGGGGACTGCCCCACATTACATACAATCCCCGATCACTCCCTACTCCCCAGCTAGACCACTCCGGTCTGCCAGCTCTGGTCGCCTTACGGTTCCCTCTCTACGGGCACCTGGCGGTCGAGCTGCACGTTCACGCCTGTTTTCCGTTCTGGTTCCTCAGTGGTGGAATGACTTGCCTACCACTGTCAGGACAGCAGAATCCCTCCCCCTATTTCGACGCAGACTCAAAACACACCTCTTCAAACTCTACCTTAGTCCTCCCTCCTGATTTACCCCGCCCCCCCCTTCTGATACCCCTATCCCTGTCTAACCCCCCCCCAAAAAAAAAAAAAAAAATAAACAAAAAAAAAAAATTGCACTTATGATGACGACTATATGTTTAGAACAGCAGTCCAGGTGTATTTTCCTAGTTCTGGATGTGATGCTTTGACTTGTGGTAGAACCTATGCACTTGTAAGTCGCTTTGGATTAAAAGCGTCTGCCAAATGACTAAAATGTAAAAATGTAATGTAAATGGAGTGATCCTCTGACAGTGAGATCCCATTTCCTGCTCAATATTCCTCCGTCTGCTCGTCTTAGCGGCATGTCAAATAGGTACTAGCATTCATACCAAGGGTAATAGAAATATAATCTTATGTTAAGTAGAAACCCCTTGGGGTCCATGTTTTAATTTGTGCAGGATTCATAATGTGATCTTCTCAATTGGACATTGTCTGAAATAATTAGATTTTCAAATGAAAGATTTAAGAAACATGTGATAGCCTAATTAAACAGACTGCAGTGTAAGCCTAAAGATTCAAGAATAAATATTGAGAACATTACTCAGAGACACTTTAACATTATGACTGCCTGTATTCATGCACTGTATATGTGTTTTTAAACCAATTATTATGTTTGTCATGTTGTTTTGTGCTGTAAATAACAAGTCACATATCAAACACTTCAACAGGGTAACTTATTCCGATTCAATTGTGTCATGTCAGGTTTTTGCCATTTTAATAAGAATGACAACTGCATAGAGTGGCACCTTTCTGTGCAACTGAACCAGAAAATAATGTTTGAAAATCTGTCATTAGCAGTTACCAGCATGATATCAGCTATATCTAGCCAGTTTCATTTATTCTGATTGACTAATGATACCTTTGACCTGTCGGAAGTTTAGCTAAATGTGATATTATTTCTGTTCCATCTTTGCTGGGTGTATGTTGCCATGGTGGTAATTTCATGCACAATCCATATAAGGCTTTGCAATCTGAGGAGTAAGGGTAGTCATGTGGCGTTGGGGAACTGGGTGATTGATATGAAATTATAGAATGTCTTTAGAGAGCAATAGAAAACGGTTTCAATCAGTCAATTTAAACAGGAACAAGCAGGTCCAGCATAAATGGCTGCCTGAGGCAAAATAAGGAAAAGTGATTACATGAAAGGGCTCCACAAACATGTCAGTCTACAAAGTCAAGGATAGCACACATAAGCTCTTACAAAGCATTCATACCACTCACATTGTATTCTGTTTTCTTGATAAAGCATGCTCATTCAGTATGCATGCTAGAAATAGATTAAATTGCATGATCGCAGAAACTGAAATATCTATATATTTTTCTGGGGATTACCTATTAAAGCAATTACACATACAATTATCAACCATGTATCCAGTGCTTTTGTGCTGCCTTTTAAGTCATCTCACAAATGTATTGCTATGGAAGTATATAGGCTGTCAAAAGGTTTACATTTTTGCACATCAAAAACTTTTCCCAGCATTCATTTACTAACTTATTATTTGTGCAAACTGCTTGCTAAGTTATGTAGCCTGGCAAAACCCAATATGTCAAAAACACAAAATACAAGACTCTCCTGATCTGATTCGCTGCTCTTTTGTCAGATAAGGAATACAGATGCAGTGGCCAATCGAAGTGCTGAAAGTGATTACTACAACCAGAGGTTCACTCATTTTGCAATCCCAATAATCTCAGCAATCTGCCAAATGGTGAAATCCATTGAGAATAAAATCTCTGCCCAACTACTCTTGAAGTGAATGGACTAGTAGTCACTGATGAGTCACATATGGCGCAACTGTTCAACCATCACTTTGTGAATGTAGGTCAATACATCTGATTCTGCTGCTCCCACCCCAGGCCATAACATCCCCCTCCCATTGCTAGTGGCTCCACTCCTATGTTATCTTTACTACCAATCTCTGAAAGAGAGTTCCTCCATGAGCTCCTTACCCTAGATCCCACTCAACCGTTGCAGATGACCTTGATCCATTCTTTTTAAAGACTGCTGCCCACATACTCACTGATCCAGTTATTCACCAGTTACATTTATCACCAAAGTTTTCCCTGTAAAAAGGAAATACTGGGGTAAAGGTTACCCTAATTACTACAGTCCCATCTCACTCCTGCCCTGTCTGGCGAAAGTAATGGAAAACATTTGTCAACACACAAATTGTATACAATTTGGACACTCTCATGTCTGCTGCGCAATTAAGTTTCTGAACTAAATACAGGTGACCCACAGCAATTATGAAGCTGTTGAATGATACCAATTCTGCCCTTGACCACAGAGAGCTATGCGTGCCATCCTTTATTGATCTGGCTAAAGCCTTGGATTTCTACTGGACTTGAGTTTCTCTCAGCAAACCTGACATGGTTCTCCAGCTATTTTCATTCCTGAAAGCAGTGCATCATCTATTCTTACCAAACTTTTATTTATCTCTTAAGCGATGTGCCATGGTTCTAATGCTCCATCTATATAAATTACATTGCACAATCTACCAACATTAATCTCTACGCAGATGACACCATACCGTCCTGCTTCTACCAGTTGCTACACATATCCCTCACCAAGCTTCAGTCACTCTTCTTCAATACACAGAAAGCATTAACTGATGCTCACCTCAACAACACTAATGCATTCTCTTCCACAAAAACACACTTTGGACAGTATCTCTGAAATCGCCAGCCTGGATTACTTCACCCGAGAACATATATCTTGGACTCTAGTTGGACTCTTCTCTCAAATTTCTAAACCACATCAACACCCTACAGATTAAAGGCCCGATTCCGATTCCTTTACCACTACTAAGCATCAATCTCCACACCTCTAAACTTACTCTTTTCAGGATATCTGTACTCCCCATTTTCAGACATTATTTACGGGACTCCCTGAAACACCTTGCAGGGCAAACTCAATGTGCTATATCACTTTGCCATCCACTTTATTACCACACAGACACACACGCACATGTATGCGCACAGACACACACACACACACACACACACACACACACACACACAGACGCAGACATGCACGCACACACGATGTGCTACATCACTCCACTATCTACTTTATTACCAATGCCCCTATCACTACACACCACTGCACCCTACACTCCCTTGTTGATTGGCTGTCCCTCCTCAACAGAAGACTCATTGGCACTAGCTCCTGTACAAATCCCTCGTACACATCAGACCCCCCTACCTCCTCCATCATTCCCACCATTCCCATAACTCCTGTAACCCTAGATCCACCAATTTCATCACCCCGGACACCCCCAAAGCCTTGTGACCTTTCGTGGTAACATTTCTCCACTGCCCACGAGTGGAATATCCTACAATCTACTCACAAACTCCCCAACCTCAACACACCCATAAAGTCCCTTTTATGGGACACGTTTACTGAAAAACGCACCTGCTAGCCCCTCTCCCCTCGTCACTGCTGCTGCCTACCATGTTCTATGTGTACTGATTCAATGTGATTTCTTTCTGTGAGTGCCCTGTTTTTTATCCTAACGTGCTGTCTGCAGCTGGTTTTGAAGCACATTTTGTATGAATTTTATGAACTCCTTGAACCTGTGCTTTTTGGCACAATCACTTTTACCTGGTTAACAAAGGTTAAATAAAAATGAATATTTATATTATATGAATACATATTTTTGAAAACATTTAGATGATTTAGCACATGTATCACGAATGGTAATGCCTTTTAAATGGCAAAATAATATAAAGCACTATCATCTTTCAAATTCATGTATTGTACTTGGAAAATGATGCATTGTGTTTTTCTTCAGTCAGGAAAATACACAGATGTCAACAATAGTTTGCTTTTTTTGCATTCACACATTCAAGACCTTGTTTTATTGTTGCCTATCGATGTCTGCTGTCACAATAGAAGCAGGCTTTACATTTGTTTTTCATTTGCTTTGTAAAAACACAGTCCAGTTACAGGCTATCAGATCCTGTGCACACTAACATATGTATGCATACACATACATGCAATGCAAGCACAGAATTTGTATAATCTGTCTGTATACACTCAGTGAGTACTTTATTTGGTATTTATTAGACTTGTGTGTGGTTATTTGCATTACTGTCACCTTCCTTTCAGCTTTGACCAGTCTGGCCATTCTCCTCTGACCTCTCTCATTAACAAGGCATTTTTGCCTGCAGAACTGCTGCTTACTGGATGTTTTTTGTCTTTTGCACCATTCTCTACAAACTCTAGAGACTGCTGTGCGTGAAAATCCCAGGAGATCAACAGTGTCTGTGATACTCAAACCACTCTGTCTGCCACCAACAATCATTCCATGGTCAAAGTCACTTATATCACATTTATTCCACATTCTGACATTTGGTCTGACAAACAGCTGAACCTCTTGGCCATGTATGTGTGCTTTTTATGCATTTAGTTGCTGCCACATGATTGACTGATTAGATATTTGCATTCACAAGCTCACTGAGTCTAATGATCCATCTCTGATTTAACAGCCATATGGAAGATGATATAATAGAATTATAGTGTATGTATAAGTTTATTTTGGTGGCCCTGGTCTGGTACAGTTCTTCCAATATGTTTGTGAGCATACAGTACAAAACAGCACAAAAACCCAATTGGAACATGAGAGAAAAGACAGCAGCCTCGAAAAAACTCGCAGTAAAGAAGCACAATAGAATTGTGTGAGATGAGACTTCAAAGCAGGCTTTCTTTAATGTGAGACCCCATGCTCCACAGAATGCCAAAGAGACTAATGTTGGTCAACAAACAGAATACCTATTTCATGATTGTCAATATGCAACACAGATAAAGAAATGAGACACGCTGCCCTTGGGAAGACAGAGCCTTCTTTCTCCATCCTCCTCATTCTGCAGCAGTGACAGAGTTGCGCGCAACCAGCACAAGCATGTCATTGTTCAAATTAAACGTTCAATAGCAAAGAGAGTAGTCGTTTTTCCTTATTCGCTTGTATTCAATTCTGAGTTCTGCTCGCATTATTCTGGTTTGACTAAGATTATTTGGATTGCCTGCCTTTACTTTTTTTTAAATGAAGCCACATTGTCCAATTTTGACTTGAAGAATAGTTGGGCACATCCATTTGTATTCCACTTGTGATGGTTAGCCTAGAAATGCAACAGCTGAATGGGCTGCTTTATTGTATCTCCACACAAAAGCTAACCGCAGTCCCGCATTCAGCCTTTTTTAAGAGAACAGAAGACTCAGGCAATGCTACAGACATGCCTCATGCAGCATACAAGAAATATAGGATTTGTATACAGAATATAGAAGTACAATCTGTATCAGTATATGACCTGTTTCGTGAGATGAAATCCATTTTAACAATTCCGAGCAGGCTTACATATGATCCATTACTCAATGATTAATCAGTGCACATGGTGTCTCAAATTGTGTGTTAGTTAGTTAGAGTGATAAATAAATAACACTGCCAAGATAAGCAAAGCAATGTCAGAAAGGTTTATAAAAAATATAGATATATATATTTATTTTTTAAATTTTATTAGGTCATCATTGTTGTGAAATGGTGGGTTTGTGTCTTATGTACAATGACTGGTGACCATTCCACAGACGACCATCTTAAATATACTGTACATGTGCATCTATCAACTATTATTCTAGATATATTATTTAGATCAGGGGTCGGCAACCCTGGTCCTGGAGAGCCGCAGGGTGTGCTGGCTTTCGTTGTTGCTTGGCATTAATTGATCAATGAAAGCCGTTGATTACACAGTTAACTCACCTCACCTGGTTTCTTGGGTCTGAGTAGCTTGCTTATTTTAAGGTGGAGACGAAAGCCAGCACACCCTGCGGCTCTCCAGGACCAGGGTTGCCGACCCCTGATTTAGATCTATCATTTATTATATATTTATTAGCACAGTTATTTATTTTTTCTATTATTATATGTCTATTCCTAAGTCTGAATGTCTGTTCTTGTAGCTTAGATCTTACTTGGACCTAATTGCTAGTAATCAATCTTTTCAACATGCTGACACACATGCAGTCATCCTATGTTGCAAGGGCATGCATGAACACTCAACCTACCATGAACACAATAAGGTTAATAAATAAATAAATGTAGCGAAGTAAACATAAAATATTACTGCTAGATATAAAACATAATCAGGACAGGTGCTTCGACACTCATTATGAGCGCAAAGACTCTTTTATGAATGGAGAAGTTATTATTGATTTTTCCTCCAGCTCACGCCTCAGTGAAATACTGAAGGAAGGTGAGCATTACTGGGCAGTCTCCCACTGCATTGAGCTCTGTTATGTCCGGACTCCTTGGTGTGCTCAGTCAGAGTGTACTTTTCCCTGCCGCCGAGGCCACTAATCTGAAGCTCTGACAGGGGCTCTGCTCGCGCGGGCAGATTTGTGGAACAAATGCCTAATTGTGTGCAAAAAAAACAACATTGCTTTTCAACCAAGTCCATAAACCGAGGGACCTTACAAAGGAGGCTCACTTATCAACAAGACTGAGCCCAGTATGGGAGGGAGAGAGAGAGAGAGAGAGAGAGAGTGAAAGAGAGAGAGAGGGAGAGAGAAAGAGAGAGAGGGAGAGAGAAAGAGAGAGAGAGGGAGGGAGAGAGAGAAAGAGAGAGAGAGAGGGTTCTCAGAGTGCTCTGCATTCCTCAATATTGTTTCATTTGAGTCTTATTTATCTGTACGCAGCAAATGGTTTACACAAGGTGGAAGACAGCTGCTAGATGAGGGTATTGATGCACATTGTTTCCCTGGTTCAGCACTGAACATTGGAGCGTAATGATCTTGTGCGCCTTTAATTTGGAGTCATTTGACCTCTGAATGAGCTCCTGTTATTTTGCCACGGTATTGTTTGCAGGAAACGCGGGTCAGGATATGCCAATGTGAATATAAAGCCACCCAAATACAGTGCCTTAGGAAAGTATTCACCCCAGCAATTCTTTTTACTTTGATACATTTTATCATTACTCCTTCTATGAGTGAAATATGTTTCGCCTTCATCAACACAAGATTGGATTTTTATTCAACATTCTTCTAAAAAATGACAACATTTCCATTTCTCATGTACAAAGATATTCACCCCCTGAGAATCAATATTCTATATACAGGCCATTATGTCTCTGACTGTTGTCTGGTATGTCATAACATTTGCAGATTTAGATTTTGATGTTTTGGAAGATAGATTGAAAGTGTCTGTGGACAGATATTTTCAGGGAATATCACATTTAATTGGATTTAAGTCTGGGCTTTCAGTCATTCCTCACAGATTATAGGCCATTAATTTGTCTTTTTTGCTGTATGCCTTCAATCATTGTACAATTGGAACATGAATCCTTGCCTTAAAAAAGATCTCTTGTTGAATGAAACGGGCTCCCTAGGACTTGCCGTATTTGGCTCTATCCATCTTGCCCTTGAGGTCAACAAGCTTCCCAGTCGCTGCAAAAAAGCAATCCCATAGCACCTGCTGCCACCATTGTAGAGATGGTCTTTTCTGGGTAATGGGCCTTGTGTCATTTCCGTCGAGCTTAGCACTTTGCTTTCACGCTGAAACCTTCTTCGCAGAAAGCATGAGGGTGTGTTGCATGGCTTCTAGCGAACGCCAGACGTGACTTAATGTCGGCCTTTCTCAGAAGTGGCTTTCATCGAGGCATCCCACCGAAAGAAGCTAATTCTGTGAAGTGCTGAAGAGACTGTTGATCTCTGGACAGTTTCTCCCATTTAAGCCAAGCAAACCCTGCAGCTCGATCAATGCTGTAGCTGGCCTTTTTGTCAGTTCTCCGACAGTTGCCCTTCTTGTCTGGTCTCTCAGCTTTGTTGGATGATATGCTCTTTTTAGTGTATGGGCTGTGTCATATTTTGCCCCATTTTATTACAATGGACTTGCAGATGCTCTTATGAAAATGAAAAGCTTTGTATATCCTTCTCTAGTGTTAAGCTTTGTAAGACTGGGATGTAGTATCGACAGCTCTAATGTCGGTAGTGTCAGTAGTCTTCCAGCCTCACATAACTCTCACAATTAATCTTTGAAGCTGTTTTTCTCAAAAACATGGTTTGGTGGCACTCAAAATGAAACAGGACACAATTCCATTGATATCTGGAGTAGTAGAGATGACTTTGCTATCATTAGAAAACTTAATTCCCCTCTTTCGATTAGTTTCTAAAACTCAAAATATGTCTTGTGGTCAATACAACTGATTTTGATAGAGCAGGTCACATATGTAACAACCCACTGAATACGTATGTACAAATGTACAACAAGAAATGGGCAACAACTCTTTTTTCACTTCAGTAAGTATGTATGTGTAACAGGAATTTTTTTACTATATATATATATAACAACAAGTTTTTCACTTACACAAGTACCCACTCACAAATAATAATAATAATAATAATAATAATAATAATAATAATACTCTCACTCTTCAATATTGTAGTTCAATATTGAAATGTAAAAAATAACTGGAAGTAGGCTGGACTGAATATTATATGAAGTTACTTATATCGGAGTAGAAACAAACCCTTTAAATATTTAAACAATTTTAATATATTTTAATTAGACTTTGCAAGACGTCAAAATAAGAAATAATCAATGGGATTTGAAATATTCCGTGCTCAATAGAAATCCAGAATTTTAGGATTTTTTGGAAGTTCTGGGAAGTCACTGTATTTAGGTTCTCAGATAAGGAGATCTCCACTTAGTTTTTTCTCTTCTCAGATTTGATACATTGGCATTGAGGACATGAGTTGTAACATCTTAACGCAACTGGCAAATGCAATGTTTGGGTGCTACTTCTGACGCTAGTGGTTGTGAATCTTGGCAAGCTGCTTTTTTAAATACAGAAATTCAGAGGACACAAATGGGACATGGTAGGAAGTGGGCGGACATCTTACCTACTGTATGCAGGAAATAGAGGTGACAGTTCTACTCCACAAAACTGTCTGCAAGACTTCAAACAAATATTATCATTTAAATTTAAGTGATTGAAATACCCCTGCAGTCATGTCCCTTTTTACTCTCAAGTGTACACTGTAATCCGTCTATTTTTTAAACAGCACATTTTAGCATTTTTGAGTTCAAGGTTGCAAAGACGACTGCCTTTAATCCTTCACTGTAACTTTGCAAAATTAAAATCTATCCTGCAGTGTGCATAAAGAAGGATCCTTACCTAAATGACTTCACAGGCTCTGAGATAGAACACCTTTAATAAAACATAAATAAATAAAACTAATGCCTCATTGTCTCGGATGGCTTCCTCAGAGTCAATGGAAAACTTAAATGTCACGTCCGTTCCCTTTTTCCTCATTTCCCTATGTTCTGTGTGCTTTTCTGTGTTCTCACCCTGGTCCTTGTTTTCCCTCTTTCCCTATTAAGTGTCTCCGCCTTCCACTCCTTATATGTATTTACTTTCTGTCATTTGTCTCAACTGTTTCACATTGTCCCTCATCAGTCTTGTACTTAAGCCTGCCTGTGTCTGTCTGTCTTGGCTAGTTTGTCTTGATTGTGTTCTGAGTTATTCTCGTTCACTCTGCTCTAGTATCTGCTTCCCAGGCTCTGCTCTAGTCTCTGCTCTGCTCTCTACTCTAGTCTCTGCTCTAGTCTCTGCTCTGCTCTCTGCTCTAGTCTCTGCTCTGCTCTAGTCTCTGCTCTGCTCTCTGCTCTAGTCTCTGCTCTGCTCTAGTCTCTGCTCTACTCTAGTCTCTGCTGTAGTCTCTGCTCTACTCTAGTCTCTGCTCTAGTCTCTGCTCTACTCTAGTCTCTGCTCTAGTCTAGTCTCTGCTCTACTCTAGTCTCTGCTCTAGTCTCTGCTTCCCGGGTTCTACTCTAGTCTCTGCTCTAGTCTCTGCTCTGCTCTACTCTAGTCTCTGCTGTAGTCTCTGCTCTACTCTAGTCTCTGCTCTAGTCTCTGCTCTACTCTAGTCTCTGCTCTAGTCTCTACTCTAGTCTAGTCTCTGCTCTACTCTAGTCTCTGCTCTAGTCTAGTCTCTGCTCTACTCTAGTCTCTGCTCTAGTCTCTGCTTCCCGGGTTCTGCTCTAGTCTCTGCTCTAGTCTCTGCTCTACTCTAGTCTCTGCTCTAGTCTCTGCTCTACTCTAGTCTCTGCTCTAGTCTCTGCTCTACTCTAGTCTCTGCTCTAGTCTCTGCTTCCCGGGTTCTGCTGTAGTCTCTGCTCTAGTCTCTGCTCTACTCTTGTCTCTGCTCTAGTCTCTGCTCTGCTCTAGTCTCTGCTCTAGTCTCTGCTTCCCATGCTCTGCTCTAGTCTCTGCTTCCCGGGTTCTGCTGTAGTCTCTGCTGTAGTCTCTGCTTCCCGGTCTTTAGTCTGCCTTTCCTCTTTGGTTTGTTTTCTCCTGTTATGTTTGTTTTTGGATTATTCTTTCAGCCTGCCTGTTTCAACTCTCTTTGTTTACCCTGTGTATCTGCCCCCTGTTTTCCCTCTGTCTACCTGTTATCGGACTTTTCCTGTTTCTTGGATTCGGATTCTTGGATTATATTTTGTACTGTTGCTTGTTTGGACTGCCTCCCCGGTTTTGGACGTTGTCTGTCATGCTATTACTTATCTGCTCATCCCTGTTGTACCTGTTTGCTGGATTTCTACGACTGCCTCTCTTTATTAAAGCCTGCCATTACACTTGAGTCTGCGCATGGTTCTTCTGTCCCGAAGCCTGACATAAAAGTGTAGAAAGTGCACCAGAAGTCCAATTTAAAGTATAGCCTCCCATTTGGATCTTGTAAAGTATGCATGTCATATGGAACATCAAATGAAAAACATACTGTAAATACAATAGGGCATGGGCCGTTATATTGCATTGGTGGGTTTTGGTACACGGTGCAATAAAGCTAACTCTGATTTGAAGAGTAATTAAAAGACTTCTCTCTGGTTGAAATTACTTTCTACCAAATCTCTGGATAGAATACATATTCATTCTAATGTCAGAAACATGTCACCATGCTTTACTGTAGTTGTAGAGGGAGGGGTAGGAAAGTTATCGAGAGTACCTTCCAATACCATGTAGGCTTGTGCATTACCAAAGGACAGAAAAAGGTTTTGCAAGGTAAAGAAATGCTGACACCTAATATATTTACACGACCAATGTATAAGCAATTAATTCACATCACTTGCCAAGGAAGAAATTACATTATGTGAAACCTGGCAACTGGCTTCAAGTACGCGAGATTTTACCTTGATTGTACCAATTATTCAACCACATGCTTGTGTGACCTCTGTTGATATCATCATTAATCAAGGCCAGGCAGCTGACTTGAGAATGCTTGCTGTCCAGTTGATGATTTCGTATTCGTCATGCCGCAGAGTTTGGTATGGCATTTAATAATCAAATAATCTCCAACGGCTTCATTCTAGTATCCACACTGGATGTGTCCCTATATTAGCATCTATAATGCTGGTATTATGTATGCAAATAGCTTGCAGTCTTGCAGCCTGCACAGTCATGTGACTGCAATGGTAGAATGGCTTACTTGTTGGAGGAATTTAAGTGTATAGTGCTATGATAAACAATTCTAAGCTGGCTTTGGTCGTATGCAACTGATTATTTTTAACATAAAGAATAAAGTTCAGTTGAACAGGCAGGTGAAAGTGACTTTGAGTGCTGTCTCTTGCGTGGCTTCAGAGAGAAACTCATGCAAACAGGTAGAGTCTGCAGGAACATGGGAAGAATAATCATGAAAATATTAAGCCTCTATTTCAAAGTGAGCATTTACAGGAGCAAGTTTTGCACACCTTGCCCTAGGGCATGTCAACAGCCACTTGCTAGTGGTTTGAGCACTGAATACTGTTGACATGTTATGCACTGACCATAATAACTCTCGCATAGGATTAGACAAGAATAAAGTTGAGCTGCTGTATTTCATAAATAGCTACAATAATGGCATGTTTCCCAATTCCGATATCTATCTAGTTTGCTAGCAATATGTATATATTTTAACGATTTAGGCACTGTTCGCGGGTGCGGAGTTTTTTGTTGCATTCATTCCTTTTTTCAGCCTGCGATTTTCAATCACTATGGTAACAGCATATACCGCTTGAAAGCATTAAAACTCATGGTTCTATCTGTATAAGCCATTTTAACATGCCATTGCTTTATAGACCGTTCCTTACTTTGTAACATGTGGGTGGTAATACAAGTCCTAAATACTACAAGAAATAAGGTAATATGCATGCGGACATATCTCTACATTTAGGAAATCCTAAATACTAAATACTACAAGAAATAAGGTAATATGCATGCATATGTGGACCAAAAGCATTATAGTTTCTTATTCTAAAAATGTGCTAACTCAGAGAAATGTTGACCATGACCATTGTTTACTTGGGATTTATCTGGAGGAATTATCATTCATCATTTCGCCATTGTGTACTTCTACAAGTACTTGTCCATAGAAATGCTATTACCTACTTTTTGTATAGGCTCTCTTGAACACGATGAGCCCAAGTACAACCATCTATGATTAGTATTTGTAATTTAGTTGCAGAGAAAATGTATTACCCCATTCATGTATAAAAACAATTCAGTATAACTTCAGCTGATCAAAGAACCGACTACAAGCATGTTATTGAAGTGATGACTAAAAATTATGAATGTGTTTGACTTGTTGATTGGGTTTGGTATTTGGACCTCAATGAATATATTAGTATACAAGAAGGTATTATTGTGATTATTGTACTTAACTGGAAAACAAACCCCAAAGGGTTACCTTTCAGAAGAGACCAGGATTATGCCTGTAGTCAAAAGGATTCAAGAATAGTAACTATTTTATTTTGGGTATGTCATTCTTAAGCTTGTGTCAAGAAAAGGGGTGATACTTAAGGGGTTAACTCATTAAACAACTGAGTTCTAATCACCATGACACAAAACAGCCACACTCCCCAAGATAAATCAAATTTGCCAAAGTGTGTGTTGAATTTTACTCTATGAAGGAATGCTTTTCAGTATCACAAAACTTATGTTAACCATGACCCAAGTGGAGTTTTACTTTTTAAATCTAGAAGTCATTGGACAGCTCGATTTGCTAGATTTAAATAAATGACTCAATCTAAACCTATAGTTCTGCCTATTTTTCAAATAAAGCTACATTTACCTCAGTCTTGATGTCAATGCATTTTGAATGTTGAGTGCTTATACTGGAAGCAAGTATGCTGTTCAAAGCTTTTTTGTGATATAACTGGTGCAAGTAACCCATTATTGCATGTCCCTGTGGGAGTCTGTTGAAACACAGAACAAAGTAGTGTGCACAGAGATAAAAAGCCCTATTAGATATTTTACCAGTTAAGAACTTACTGAGAAAATTAGGCCTTTAGAAATGTAATTATTTATTTACCGGAACCATTCATAATATTGTGTGCATTTACTTATCATAGTAACACAATAATTTACTTTACTACTTTAGAAATAAAGAAACCAACATATTCCAGTAAGTATTCCAGCAAGTATTTTTTTCTTTCAAACTGAGATAATTGAGAGAGGCAGTGATGAAAAGCATTTATACATTCTTAGTCGGGCTGTTAAAGACGGTGGCCAAGAACTGCTATAAAATGAACAAATGTGAAAAAACAACAACACATTTCAAAACAAGCAAACAACTCTGGAAACACAATGACATATAAAACAAATGAACCCCCCCCATGAAACACAATAAGAATTCACAGGTCAAATTGACAACTTGGAAAACATGACATTTCACAAAGCAAATTGACAAAACCTGAAACACAATGACATTTCACAAAACACAGCAAAAGAGAAACTGATAAAGTTAAGTACAAACATTGTTGTTGCCGATTGGATGTCGACAATGTCACCCTTTTTTGTGCAATGCAGGCTACCAAACTCTTTCATTGCCCACGTGTTCAAGTACCCTGCTCTCTTAAACCATGTTTGTGGAATGCTATCTGATTGTCCTCTATCCTGCCTCCCTATGCTGGCTTTATTAATGTATGGCTTGGGAGGAAGAACAGCTCACACCGTCCAATGACACATACATATGTTTCTTGAAGGTGCAGGTTGCAACTGCCTGTATTTAACAATTATTCATCTACAAGTATCACCTCTATTGTTAGAAGCAGAAGGGAGGTATACAATAGAGGTATACAATAACTTAGCTTGTGTATCTCTTCATATTCGTGTTTGGTCTCTTTAGAAAGAGACTAAAATCATGAATCTTTTGATGACAATATCATACTGCTCAGTCCTGCTTCTAACAACAAACAGGAACTTAAATACATTTACATTTTCATCAGTGATTTCAGGAAGATTCAGTTGCCTTCAGGTCTTTGCACTTTCATTTCAGTTTTGTGGCACTTTTGGGAGACACATGCTTGGGTTTGGCACTTTCTTTCATTATTTTCGTGTGTGACTGTCCATGTCTTTCATGTTTTTTGTTTAAGGTAATTGGCCCTTGCCTTTAGACTTAGACATAGATTTTTATGTTGTAACTTAATAAAATCTTAATTTAATGTTAATACATGTAGGATAAGTGAAGGGTTTTAACAGTTGATGCTCTTGTGTTTAGTATTCAGAGTGCCGAATATTAAAGGAGGGTGTTGACTTAAAATTGCTGGATTCAGAAATTAACCGTATTTCACCTTGAAATTCCCTTCCCCGACACCTCCGACTAAAATTTTAATAAAGCCCAGTAAAATTGTCATATCTTAAATTACCTATATAAATGTTAAAACTGATGGGATAAAAATACTTTTCCAGCATTTCCTCTCAACCTCCACTTGGGATGTGTCATCAAGAAAATCAAAGAGATATTCCATGTAAGACCTACTCAGTGGTCCAAATGTATGGAATATTTCAATGAAGACCTGCAGTTAACAGATTTCACCTAAAATATCACATTTTGAATCTCCACTAAAATGTGTACACATTTAATGTGGCATCTCATTTAGCAGCTCACATTAACATGATGCATGAGACTCTACAGGGGGTATTTTGGACTGGAATGGAGCAGTCATCTACAAGAAATTCTCTCTTGTAAAACAGTAGCTAAGATGAATGAAGTCCTGGTATGCATTCGATGTATTTGTAGGGAATCGGGACTGTTCAAAGACCCTTGTTTCAATTAGACCGTGACCCTTTTCCCGAGGATCAGATATCCCCCAGGAGCAGCTCATCAGCCTGCACCTGGGATCCACCGGGTTAGCATGTCGAGACAATGAGCTCCACTTCATTACAAGAACCCTGACCAGATCTTCTGAAATCGCTCGGAACGATTCACTTAGGGCGCAACCCTGGAGGAAGCTCTGTGATGATGTTTGCAGATGGAGATGAAGCTCCACTCGAGTGTGCACGGATACTCTCCAGGTGGCGTCTTCAGTGACTTCAGGCAGCTCGGAGTCGTTTGGCTCCGATGACCCGGCCTTGGAACGTAATGGTGCTGTTAACTTCAGCGGGTTGCATCTCAATCGTCTCTCTGCAGCTTTTAAAACTCTGCTCAGGAAACAGTAAAATATGCTGTTCACATGGCCCAGCATGCATGGATCATAAGCTTGCATCTCCCAATTAATCATAAGTTATTAATTAGTGCATAAGAAGCAGCTGTAGTGCTGCACTGTAGTCCTTCGTTACTCACTGGTTCCTCACGGATTCCTCACACGCTCTCCATGTGGCAAAGGTGGCAGGTAGTTTTACTGTCCCTGGAGAATCTAATTGATTATCTCTCAGTTGGCCAGAGAGCAGCATTTGCATTTAACAAGACCAGTTAAAAGCACAATATGCCTCACTTCAAAGAGCTGTGCATAATGATGGAGCCATGCTGCTGGGTAATTAATCAGAGAGAGGCATTAAGACTGAAGGCAACACTGAAAAATCAACTGAGAAAAAAGAGAGGGAGTGGCATCCATCTCCTCATAGCTCAAGATAGCGATACAGATCTACCCCCCTCCCTCTCTCTCTAGCACACACACACAAACACGCACGCATTCAGGCACGCACGCACACACACACATGCAGACACACGCAGAAACTGACACACACACATGCAAGCGAGCACACACACACCCACTCACATGCACGCACACACAAACACGCACGCATTCACGCACGTGCATGTATGCACGCACACACACACACACACGCAGACACACACAGAAACTGACACACACACACACACACACACATGCAGGCACAGACACAGACACCACAGAAACAGACACACACACACACACACACACACACACACACACAGCAGACACCTTTTTTGCTCCAGGAAATATTTTAAGGCTGAAAGATTTCTACATGCACTGCAACATCTCTGGCATCTACAGAAGCTCAAGTGTGAATACATTTTAATGCATTACCAGTATTTATATCACTCGTGCTAAAAATACATGTCACAAAATTTCCCTTGTGTTTAGTCTTGGCTTTAAGCCTACACATTTTTTTCCCCAATGTACACCTATTTCTTTCCAATCTGAGTGCTCGTACAGTCTCCACTGTCAGTGTAGGAGAACAGATACACGCACGTGCTCTGCTCTCCTCTGAAACATGCAGTGTCAAGCTGCTGCGTCTTCTCAGTGTGCAGTTCCCCAGTTTAGCTCACAGACATTGAGGGCACTTGGAGGAGGACACCTCAGGTGGTGAAGGCAGACGGTGGGATTCCTGTTGGACTAGAGGTCGTGCTCCTCAAAACAGCGAATCATGTGGCTGAAACGTAAGTATATAAAGTATATAAACAATGATGATATTTGTTGTTTGAACGGACATTAGAATGGGCAAAGATGCGTGATCTGAGTAACTTTGACTGTGGTATGATTGTTGGTGCCAGATGTGGTGATTCATTCAAGCTAACAGACTCGTTCAAGCTAACAGAAAGTCTTCCATGATGTTCCCCAGTACTATAGATTAAGAAATCACTTGAGGTTTAAATATCATCGCCCATGTTGACTTAAAAAAAAAGAAAAGAGGTTAATTAGCTAAACTTGTTAATGGGAAGCATTATAAATCTATAAAACTTAAAACTAGAGACACATTTATTGCACAGTGTGCCCCATGTTAATGCCATGTATGTATGATTTAAATGTTGGTTGATGTTGACTGTAGGCTCTATAGAGGGTGAAAGTAGAGTGTTGTTTCAGGTTCCAGGATTAAGCAGTAGCGCATGAATCATGAATAAGTGGTCATTTGCATGGGTGGGGAGGCCTATTGCATGCCAGTGACTCCACTGGTCAGTTGAGAACCTGCACAAGCTGCGCATGAATAATGCTGCTAAAGCATAATAATTGTGCTGCTCAGCGTATGGACTACAGGGTTAAATCAAGCAGTGACCGGGAGCTCTGACTGCCTCAGAGCAGTGGCTGTCTGTGCTCTCCTGGAGATACTGCAAGGATACTCCATAATTTTACAAACTGTAAGGCTTTAAAAGCTTTAAAAATTGGGACAAACGTAACCGACCAGAACCTGTGTATTCTCACAGATGTATTCATGCCCCAAGACGTGCAATATACAGTATGTGGGAATAGGGAATAGGACTCTATGTATAATTTCCCCTGAAGGTTATTCATAATGGAGAAAATCATCTTCAGGTCTGGTCCTGGAGGCGAAGCCTTGGAAAATAATGATGTAGATATTGTGGGAATGTCATCTGGTGAGTGTGTGTGTGTGTGTGTGTGTGTGTGTGTGTGTGCACGTGTGTGTGACTGTATGTTCTGTGAGCCAGCAGATAAAATCAAATTTGGTGATGCAATGAAAGAGGAGTCCCCTCAGCCACATAGGATGGATGAGTTTAAGCCCGCATATGCAGGCGTTATCACTCACTTCTGACTAGCAGCAAAGTCACCCTTCAGTAACAAGAAGAGTGAGATTTTATTGTCACTTAAGGGCACCTTTTTATTGTGTTTTTGTATTATCAAATCAGGAACCTGGAACCCGTGCAACAACATAGCTTTCAGACAAGAGACAAGATGAGCTGACAACATGAAACAGCCAGACATCTTGCATGGGTGAACTTACATAGTTAATATAGTTCCTTCCACAAGCTTACATACACACTTACATATTCAGCGCTATTTTTCCCAAACGTAACACAAACAGGATAACATTTTGATGTTCAGATTATGAAGAAGCACATTTAATTGAGTTTTATATTTTTATGAAATGAGCTGACACAAAAAAGCAACTAGTGAACCCAAGCGCATGTTGCACATTAGAAGGATGCACTGTATGTTAGAATGTGTATTCAGTGTATATTGTGACATTTAATATGTCATCCATATTGATTGTAATTATGGATACAACACGAGGGCAGAAATAACATCATGTCTGTGCACGTGAGGCTAGGTCACAAAGTGGTTTTGATTGCTATCGACCTGCTATAGTACAACTTATGTGATTTACAAAGGTTTCCTCCTGGGTGACTTGAGTAAGTAAAATAAAGGTTGCTTGCTAACTACTATATTGTTTTCTTATAAGTGATATCAAGCCACTTGTCATGCATATCAACTTTGCTTGCTAGCTACAGCCCAGAGTCTTTTCTTAATCCATGCTACAGAGGGCTACAGAAGACATTTTACAACATTTTCTGACATTTTATTAACTGTATTATATTTATTAAGGTTGCTTAGGCAACAGTGCAGGCATATTCAATAATTAAGGGATATTTGTTTCTTAATATTTAATGTTTGAAAGTAGCATTAGGGTCATACACATGAGCAGTTATATGGCAGTGATTTACCAAAATGCAAGTTTAAATTATTATAATTATTATAATTTGTGTTATTTGTAAGCAATTTATTCTTAATGGTTGCATCCATAAAAGCAAGCTCTGCCTTTAAATGCAGGGATGATGAATGCAATGATCAGCAGTTGGGCTGGTTCTCAATCAACTTTCGCAGAGCTTTAGGTGAGGTTTGTAGAGCTAAAGGCCTTCCAGGAAAAGGCTTTGGTATCTCTGAAAACAGCCAAAGAGGGGGTTCTGTCCTTCTTCTTCCTCTCATTAAATATGTTTTTGTTAACAGGAAAGCTGCATGAAGTGATTGTGCTGAATTTGTATGGTAAGCCCCGGCCTAAGCTTAATCCTGACAGCTAAAATGAGTTTTCCATGTTTCACCTTCATACTGAAAAGCACAAAGATACAATAGCAGAAGCTCAGGGGAGTCAATGTCATCATGACATTTTAAATATGACCATATTTCCCCCCCATTTTCTCCCAATTGAGTTGCCAATTGTACCCTATCTATACCAATTACCAATGTTATCCAGGATACACCGCATACATACGACCACGTCCCCCGGCAGCACAAGCGGATCTAACGATCCGGAGAGTGGCGCGCCTTCTCCAAGGTGCATCATCTCCAACCGTGACTGTGACTCCGAGGCGATCGGGGCACGGTTATTGTATGCGGAAAGCCTCCCCCTGCTGAGTCCTCCTCCTTCGGAGAGGCGAGCCAATTACTGCGCTCCACGTGAGCTGGCCCAACTCGGGACCGGGAATCGAACGTCAGTCCTCGGTGTGCAACTGCGACAAACTCGACTGCACGAGCAAGGTTCATTACATTACATTAATGCCATTTGGCAGACGCTCTTATCCAGAGTGACGTACAGTTGAGACTAAAAGAGGAGACAATCCTCACCTGGAGCAATGCAGGGTTAAGGCCTTACTCAAGGGCCCAGCAGCTGTGTGGATCTTATTGTGGCTACACCGGGAATTGAACCCAGGACCTTGTGGGTCCCAGTCATGTGCCTTAACCACTACACTAGAGGTTCACCGCATCTTAGTCTGTTGCACCACCATGGCTCAGCAATCACAATTTTAACACAGATAAGGCAATTAAATAATTTCACAATAATGGCAAAATATTAATGTGCGCAATGGAACACATAAGTAATTAAGCCTCCCCCATAGTTGTTGGGTTTCTTTCTACATTGATTTCCTGCAGGAATGATATGCGTTGTCATGAAATTGTATGCGTACTCCATGTCCACCCACTAGTCCAAAACCACTCTCAAAATTGTATTAATTTTTTTATTTCCTTTTTTTATCTTCTTGCAGGTTATTGTGTGGTGATGGAATCGCAGAAACTGCAAAGCCCTGGAACTAGTCCTTGTACATCGGAGATGTATATTTACTGAAGTTGTGCAATCTCAGTGTCTCAACATATCTACATATTTACAAGGCATTGTTCTCCTGTGGTGAGTCATGGTCTGCAATATAAAAGGGACTTATATTGAAATTGCAGTGCATTGGGAAGAAAAACAAACCAAGGCAGAGGAAGGGCAGGCGGAGGGAGGCTTTTTTTCTGATCGCTCAGCTATCGGAATTTCTAGATGAGAATTGTCATTATTCTTTCTGTCTCTCGCTTTCTCTCACCTTCTCCCTCTTTCTCTTTCTCTCTCTTTCACCTTCTCTCTCTCCCTGTCTCTCTCTCTCACACACACACACTCAACAAGCGCGCAAACACACACACATACACACACACAAAAACATGCACACGTACACAAACACATGCAAACACACACAAGCACACGCACACGCACAAGCACACACACACACACACACACACACACACTGTTTGGTGTTTAGAGATAGGGACGTTTCAATTCACTTTGTGGAAGGCAATGTGAGGAAGAGAACTTTGTGAATTGCATTCTGTGTGTGTACTGTACCCAATCCAAGGCCCGTGACCTTGTACAGCTCCCTAATACTTTTCACACAAGATATTTATCGGTCATGGAAGAGACATCCCCACATATTCCCCTGGGGAGAGAGAGAGGCTGCTCCACGTCCTGAGCCACAAATGGCTTTCAGATGGAACCACGTGTTTAAAGATTTTATTTTTCATATGAAAGTTTCATTTTCATTGCCTGTGCCGAATCGATAGAAGATGTATGTGTGTACTTGCAAGTATGGCCTTGCATTTTCTTCAGCCAACTATTGTACTGTGCATTAAAGAGTTCTCCAGGGGCAATACAGCCTACTTACCAAGCCACCATTTCAGCAATCATTAAAACTATTCCAGTTCATTTCACCTGAATCATCTGAATTGCTCTTGTATTTTTTTAAACCAAGAGTCGTGGTCTTAGCACATCGTTCCTGTTTCAGTAAAGTGTTACAATAATACATTCATGATTATTAGTAACTGAGTATGATCTGGCAGCTAGTCATTGCTTTTTTTACTTATTAGCAATTAATTGGAACCTCATAATATGTGATCACACCTCTGAGGAAGATAACTGAAGAAAAATAATTATTTTTCATAACCAATATCACTACAATATTACTGATGATAAAGATAAGCATCATTATTTAATATAATATTGAAGCTAGGTAGGGATCATGGTTCTGGTATTGTGACTCAGTGTAGTTGCATGTACAACTATCTATTTGTATTTGTATTGCATCTATGTTGCTAGATAATTTAGTGCAGTATACAATTTATAAGTATGAGTATGCAATTTGTTTGCTGCATAGAACTAAAGGTGCACATGTAATGTCTTGTATTTTTCTTGATTATTTGAGAAAAAGCTGAAAGATAAGTTATTTTTTTCCAGTTGCATGTTTGGTATCCTTCATTATGGACTCTATTCTTATAGTAACAATCTGTACAAAACATTGCGTAGTCTAATCAACTGAAAGTCGCTTTGGATGAAAGCATCAGCTGAATAACTCTAATGCAATGATTGCAAAAGCAAAATAACCTGAGAATAATGACTGATTTAAAAGGTTCTCAATCTTTTATCTTCAACATGACAACCTGTAGCTAAGATTTAGAGTAAAAAGTACCACTATTAATTGACAGGATGCATTGCAACTGACTGCACGTTCTGTATCTCAATACACAGTGCAAAGTGTAGATTAAATACGCTAAGCCACCTATCACAATGTAAATTAAAAAATAATTATTGTAAGTTAACGTAAGCAAAAAATGTGGAACTCTGGAAAATAATGAAAACAGGTTCCAAATGGCCACTCTAAATAATAAAGAAGAACAAATAAAGAACAAAATGTTTTTATTTTGAAGTAACAATGTAATAGATTTCCTATATAATCAGTAAGCTTCTGTTGTCTAGCTCTTAATTATTACTCTCCTGAGGATCCAAGCTGGCAGACTTTACAGTGCTCGTCAAGAAAATCAATTCAGCAAATTAATGAATGTGACTTTTTACAAAAATGCAGGAAGCAACTCAAACATGAGCTTAATTTGTGCTGATTGTCTTATATTCTCTGTACACAATTTTCTCATTTCATTAAGCAAGACACTTCTAATGGTCATTAAACATAATATCTGCTTAATCCTTTAGAGGGCCCTTTCACTTTAAGAAAGAAGAATGATGATGCAGAATGATAGAAAAGCGGCACTGTTTAATCTATTATTGTCAATAATCATTCTAAAAGATGACCGAAAACTATTTGCCAAATGGCAAATCTCTAATAATTTGTATCTAGTATTCATGTAAAAATATTTAAACCTTTCCTTATGATGAGCTCTAGGGTCATACAGCTACAGCAGTGTAGTGGAGACATAAAGTATTCAACCATTATATCCTGCAACACACCTCACACCTCACACCTCCCAGTAAACACCGAAATGTCATCAGGCGGATTGCTGAAATAATTTCTTTATTGCATGAACTGAAACAATCTTGGGCGAAATACTGGATGTATTGCTAACTGTGGGTGGTGTAGATTTAATCCATGCACTATACACTAACAATAACATCTAAGTGTGTCTCCAAGTCCCTCTCAAGGCCATAGTATTTGACCGATAGGCATCCAGCGCATAGCTTGTATTTCATGGTACACATGTTGTTATGGAAACCATTAAATGAAAATATTCTTTGTGCAGCACTATGAAAGTCCCTGAAGAATATCCCACCTGAAGTCTACCCTCAGCAATAGAACAAGGCTCACAGAGTGCCAGTCTGAGAGCATTTTCATCAGGGGAAAAGTTTTAATAAAGAAAGGGGTGAATGCTGACTGCTAATGGGCACAAGCAAGACTGATTTATGTGGAACAGAAACAGAAAAGTCCAGAAACACCCGTAGCGTTTGTGCCTGCAGAACTGCCGCTCAATCGATGGTTTTGGTTTTTCGCACCATTCTCAGTGCAACAAGCTGTCTTAGTCCAAGGGGGGATTTGAACCCCAGCCTCTCAATCGCCAGACGAACACATTACCAGTCAGCTGGTCCTGTTTCTGGTTTTTGCCCTATCCCAGCTTGAATTGTTTTCTGTACCATGAAGTATCATTAAATAATGATCATGACATAACGTAACGTAACGTAACGTAACGTAACGTAACGTAACGTAACATAACATAACAACATAACGTAACATAAGGTAATGGTGAGAACAGGCCATTCAGCCCAGCATGCACGCCTTTTCCAACCCCTAAGTGTACCTACCACCTAATTTGCCCAAAAGCTAAATAGAATTCAACACCGTATCAAGCCTGGTCTTGAAAACCCCAGTGTTTCTACCTCCGTTATATGATCATGAATGGTAAAGTGCTGAGTGTCTCCAGCACTTGCTAACCTGCATTCATTCAGCCCAATAATTCATTCAATCATGTAATTATAGGCTTGGAAAGAACTAAACCTGGGAACATTTGTGGCACTCCAGGGCCAGGGTAGCCTGATATAATAGATCATTTTTCTATTCAGATGGATGAATTTCAGGTACACTGCAATTTTCATGGCGTCTTTGGGTTTTAAGTTGTACAGTACAGTAGCACTGTGCAAATACAAAAATTGCAATTATAGGTAATGCTTCCTTTGAAAATTCAACAATAATCTTCATGTATGGAAACAGCAGGACAATGATCAAAGCAATGCATTGCATCGGCATCAAAGATGGCTATGGGATGCTGTAGCATAGGATCCTTGGTACAGGAGTGAAAAATGCTTATTGGATTGTCTGTTCCCTTAGGCCCAGAATTAGATAACACAGAGAGTATGCACAGCATGCCAGATAGTACTCCACAAGTTAAACAAACATAGAGGGACAGTCAGGAGCCATGGATCTGAATTTTAATTTGTTCTGCTGACCCCTGTCAACAGTTGTTGATATAATATTAAAAATGTCTTGGCAAACAATTGCCATAATAGAATATGCATATAATTTTTCTGGAAGACACTTCACTGGGATTGCTCAAAGATAATCCACAAATAGGCTGTGATTAATTATGTGGTCATCCGTCATGCTGGCACAGTTATGGAAATAAGCATGAGACTCACAGTCTGTAATTTTGGGATAGGTTTATGATAGCAGTTGAGCCCTCTGACTTAACTGAACTTCCTATTTTATCTTCTTAACAGTCCACTCAATCAAACAGGAGACCACATTTTACCATTATGTCACCTTAACTTGAGCTGAATTTCCACCTTCCTTCTGGGACTGTTACTGAAGTAAATTACAGACTTGCTGGGGAAATATCCTTGGAACCACATAATCATTTTTTAAAAACTTGGAAAAGGAAAGTAAAAAATAAGCCGGATCTGCTCCAGGTAAGTCTACCTGACTGCAATTGCAATGAATAGCTTATGTGGCTAATGGAATTTATGGATTTGAATATGTACTCTAACAGAAGAAAAGATGTCTAGAAAGAAAGATTACTTTTTCAATTATTGACTGGCTGCTTCAACTAAAACAGTGCTTATAGCAGGCACATAACAGATTAAACATTTTAATTGAATTTGAGTCTTTATTAAATATACAAAATGAATCAATATATGAAACATATAGAATATATACATGCTCACAAATGTAATTATTCATTGTTGTCTTAATTGTCTCTTCAACAGTATGATTGGACCTTATTAAATCCATTTAATGCAATAAATGAAGCCCACAGAGGCAGCCGGACAACATGCAATCTCCTGGGACCCGCTTTGTGCTTGGAGCCCTAATAACACACACATTATTCATAACACCGCTACCAATCACTGCAACAACATTTGCATTTTCTCTTCAACTTGCAGAATACTCACAGCTTGTCTCTGACCAGGTGAGATCAACCTTTTTCAATAATCAAAAACACTAGTCCTTGTGATCCAGATGGTGAAACTGTAATCATTTCAAAATGATACCTCGATGCAAAACACAACACCAAACCATATGACGGATACCATCGTTTTAGCATAATAGCATTGGAAAATTGAACCAAGACACAATAACTGGTGTTAACTTTAATTACCATTGAAACATCCCTATCCTGGCACATCTTCTCCTGATAGATTTCCATGAAATATGCACACAGTCACATCCAGCTGGGCTACAGTGATTGGATCCCCTGATTGGTTCCTACACATACTGTAAAAAGCTTATCCGTTTGGGAAGACCGATGCAGCAGGTTATGACCCAACATCCTCTCTGTAAGTACAGTGAACCCCAACCAGGACCTTCTCTCAGAGGATAATCTCAGGCCTGTCAGCTCACCCCACTGTGTACCCCTCTTACATCCTCTGCCCTCTAGCTTTTGCAGGACTATCTTTGATCTACTTCTCGTTTCTCCCACACTGGCCATTTCCATCTCCAGATCTTCTCTTTGAAAAGGCCACCATTTTGTATTTACCAGGGAGACTAGCTCTTCGAACCTTTGCGAGTGGATTGTGGATTTCTGATTACTTTGTTGACTTGGCGTGTATGACTGTCTTCTGTTTGACTTTCAATTTGTTTGTTGATTGGACTTTGTATATTACCCTTGCCTTGTGATTCCATTTTTGGTTATTACCCGAGCATTACTCGTGCCTGACCCTGCTCATTCACCCCTCTGCTCTCATATAGTGATTCTGGTTAGTTAGAATGTTTATAGCTGGATTACACATCCTTTGGGGCACTATTTGTTATTTTGCTTTGTTGTTTTTTTTCCTTTATCATTTATGAAGGTGTCTCTGGGTGTCTCTGTTGGGGGTAAACTATTTGGACTCTTGATCACAGCCTGCAGATTAAGTGTTATGAAGTTAAGTAAAGCAAAGAAAATGGAACATTCAAAGCAAAGCAATTTCTTTGAATGTTCCCTTTAGGATTAACAAATGGGGCAATTAAGTTTGAAACATGTTTTAACAGAAATTCCACCCTACACTAACCATGTTATTACAATTTCATAATGAAAATATTAAAAGGTGGTGGATAGGTGTGTAAGAGGTAGACCTATCTAATAATACACATCTAAAACAATCCTGTTTTATATAAAACTCTGAGTTAAGACCAGAAAAACCATTTGCAGCACAGGACTGATGGACTGAATAATATGTAAGACGCCATAAAATGAACAGCCCTAATAATTAATGCATAATTATTATCAGCACACTTTCTTCTGCGTGCTTATCACTGTAACCGCAGCATATGTTCAAGCACCTGGAAATGTTCTATTTTTAGTTAGTATTACATGGGCAGATCTTTGTTTTTAACAATTACCGCTGTGATGTATGAGTGTAAGTTCCTCTTTTAAACACAGATGGAACTGGCAATCACAAATGCTAGCTCTGATCAAAGTGTATTAGTGAATAAGGCATTTCTGTAGACAGGGCAATAGGAAAATTCCACATTCCCTTTAAATGAACAATTGCATCACTCATCCTTATTTTCCTGTGTTTTATGGTGCAGCACTTGCTCTCTGTCACCACTATCATCGTTGACTGTCCATTACCTCCTTAGTTTGTTGTTAACTGACCTTTTGAGCTTGTATACTAATGAATTCCTAATTAGAGTTAAAGGTTGCTCATTGACGTTTCCATGAAAATGTAGCAAGAATTTGACTGATGATGTTAAACAGTCATGTGTCACTATTACATCTTTGTAAATGTCTTGGGTGTGCTTTTGAATTCAATAAACCCATTAACATTTAAATGTCCTCACCACTATACCAATATTCTCTTCATAAAGGGAAGGATGCCAATGTATGGCAAAGCCAAAACTATGATTAGTTCATTAAAACTAGGCATGGCCACCAACTGCACAGGACAGAGAGCATGCTTGTTTTTCATCTTCTGTATTTATGGAGGAGGGAACCTAAATTGGTAAGCTTTTATTACATTGTATTCTTACACACTTTTTTTTTTTATCATGTAGAGATTACAACACTTATACAGTATATACTACTGTATATGCAGAAAATGTTATGCAGTCCTTCTGCTTTGACTACCTAATGCCTTGTATGAATCCCCATGATAAGACCCTTTTATGGCAGAATAGAGCCTCAGAACACTGACCAGAGAGGACCTGATGTAAACAAAGTGTTAATGGATGTTTATGGTCCAGAGATAGACAATCAATGGTCGTAGCAATATTTGATTTATACTCTGGGCAACTGGAATGCACTTATACAGTACTTTTTCTGAAAGACAACAACCACAGTCTACGTTGGGCAACAGCAGAAAGTTAATGAATGTTATGAGATTTCAGTCGGGAGACTCTCTGCCACAAGGCTATAAACTGCCCTTTAAGATGTTCTATGAAGCATATTTTATTATGCAACTCTGTGAGCACATATTTACTGTAGCTTTAATCCAATTACTATGTAAATTATGAATAACCAAATTAGCCTGGAATAAAATATGCATAGTTTATTACAATTATGTCTTTAAATAAATAACAACAAAAACATAATGTATGAACTGCACAAGAATGAAGGTTTCCCAGAGGACTGAACATGTTTACATTTCATTCATTTCATGCACAATAAGATATTCAATGTTAAATCTCCTCAGATTACACTGGGTCCCAATTGGACTTTCCAAAGGGCTGAATTAATGCATATAGCTTTGCAGCTTCTTAGAAACATTCACATTAAAACAAAATACTCCATGCTGGTGACCCTGTGCCTGAACTAATCTCAATACAATGTGCACACAGCTCTGTGATTTGGGCATATGAAGCATAATCTCTATTTGCCACATGTTTCGGGGCAGACATTGCCAATGACAAGCTGTGCCCCTGTATGGTACCTCTCAAGTGCACAGCAGATGACCGCAGAGTCATGAGTAGTACAGCATTAAGCGCTGTTGTAAACAGAAGTAAAAAATGTGGTATTAATTGGGCCAACTGATTTTAAAAGTGCCACTGATTGTTTCTGTTAATTAATATTAGTTTTCTCAAAGTTGTTACGTTCAATCTTCCTCTCTACGTGCTGCCTGTGTTTCTTCTCAACATCTATATCTAGCTCGGGTCTACTGTGGAGGACCCAGCATGTCACGGGTGTATGAACCAGGTTGTATGAACAACAGTAAATAACAAGTGTTAGACCTTTCAAATTCAATATAAAATTACAGTACACAAGGTTGCATAGAAACTGTGAGGGACCCTGTCTTAGGCATTGAATAGGCAATTATGATGTTGTTGGCTCTTGATATAGTGCAGATATTGTCAGATTGACACTAAATCTAGAAGATAAATGAAGCCACAGTAGAATATTTAAATTTTATTGGCATCTGTGCAGAGTGCAAATATCATACAGTTCAAATAGTTTTAAGACAGGAGGGAAGCTATTGATTTTTGAATGTCTGAAAAAGTATTTTCTGCCTAATTGCTTCCAAAAAATCTGTCAGGCTATGCAATTAATTTTGATGTTTCAAGACTACAGTTCTGACATGAATTATAAATGTCACCTTGTGAAAGTTGATGAAAATAGTTTCTTAGTGATGTTTCCCCCGTTGAAATTCATGCAATCTATTTTTGCTGCACCCTCAGTAATAACGGTTTGTCTCCTCATGACTACCACAGAGGAACAAATAGTGTATGCAAAATCATTTCAATATGGCTTGATAGTTTTCCCCTAACAAGGAGCATCGGCGCTGCAGCAGTTTTATGACCTGTGGGCCCCACAAATAATTCCTGTTGTCGCTAAACATATTACAGCTGGTTCCCTGAAGAAGAGCAGCAGAGAGCGTCTCCCTTCCGACCTTGAGCTCTGCACCGCTGCAGCTGTGGAGACACATCTCTGCCCAGATACATCATCTCAAAAACAAAAGTACAACATTAATCACAAAAGCAGCTTTTTCTAAAACAGCCTCTGCACCAGAATATCTTCGGGCCAATTACCTCCGAATGGACCAAAAATCAATTCTGTGGCCCGTTCCCTATACTCTCCCCCTCTGCCAAGGTAAACACCGTGCTCCATGAAAGCTATTCCACTTACCAGTATGAATAATTGGCCCAGGTGTAGGAACTTTTAATATATTAGAAATATACTGTATATCTTACACTGTATTTTACAATAAGCATTCAAAATGAAATCACAGTTTCAGGGCACACAATTTAAATTAGCTTTACCATTCAATGGTGTACCAGGGATAAAACGTACTGTAGTAATTGATGTAACTAAACTGAAATTTAAGGTGAAAAGGGCAAAATATTGCAGTATTGGTGCAGATTGGAATCACGGATATGTAATAAAATGTTAAAAGAAACAAACACAGTTTGAATGTCTTTAACTCACTCAGTGCCATGGAAATCTAGAACACAATCGAGAATGTTGTTAGTTAGGGCGCCTTTAGGGACTGCTGGCACTCAGCGAGTTAATGGAGCGTTATATTCCCCAGTCATGTGATGCCAAGTGATTTAATAAGAGTTTTAGGAAAGCGATGATTAATGGAATTTAGGAGGACCATGTGAAACGTTCAGTACAGGTAATTATGCTGGGGCTCGATGTCTGTCAGTCCCTGTGCAGCTGACAGTTTTGGGCCTCAGCACTCCTGTTTGGGAAAAGGGGCAAAGTACAAGATGGAAATAAGTGGGCCAACTGACACCTTTCATTTTTCAAACCTATGTTTCACCGCTCAGAGGACTGGCGTGCTCAACTGCATAGCTTTGTCAGCATGAAGGTGCCACAGTTTCTCGCTGGAAATGGAGGGTAGGGTAGTTTCCTTTCCAGGAATAGAATGGACTGACATTTTCAGCCAAGATAAAGACAAATTTTGCCTTAAAGGGAAATATAATTTGTGGCTTAACTGAACTATTGAAAAACAGTTACGCATAAATATTCACAGTGGCTTTCTGCATGTGCCCTTACTAGGCAGCATGGAAATGAAAGCAGGAGATTGTGTAAAATAGGCATGCTTGATAATACAGGTCTTGAATTATTTGCTTTCATTATCTGCCAGTGCATGTGTTGGTAATGCTTAGACCACTTTTGGACTAGCTTGGTTCTGAGCAAGTTGTTCTCAAGGATTATTTGAGGCAAATCACTTCATTTTGCTCCATCACTAACAAGAAAATACAAGTTTTGCCAGAGAAGTGCCACATTTTCCAGAGATGTGTAGATACAATAGGCCAGTATCTGTGTTGCACCGACAAATTGCAAAGGATGTAGCCTGCATGTTAATTATCATAAATGTTCCAGGAGTCTGTCCTTTAAGTTGCTTGTGATGTGTGGGAGGCTTAAAACAGCTACTCAATCACCAGAAAGTGGTTTGATTTGCACAGGACTCATACACAGAAACATGCCTTTTCCTTCACAACATCACAGATAAAAGCCCCTGTTTATGCTGAAGCAGCAAACCCATTCCTGGCATGCTACACCTGCAAAATGTATTCATTTCCTTAAAGTCTGCTACAAAGACCTTGCAAAACAGCTTTTTTAAATAATGATTTTACCCATAATTCTCTGCACATTTTCTCTGAGCCAGTGAGATATAACATGATCCCTTAATAATCATCATTCTGAGAGCAGTGCCCCCCCCCCCCCCCAACGCCTCTCCCCCTAACCCCCACCCCCGATGAAAAAGTCCAAAATTGATGTTTCACTTAAGCTTTCACTTAATGAGGTTTTAATTAAACATTATATATCTCCTTTAATTAGCCACGTGTTCTGTATCAGTTGGTTGCCCTTATTGCAAGGCAACATATTCGAAGGAAGGGTTGAAAAACTCATTAGAAGATGGTGGATCATTGATCTGAAACACTGTGTACATTACTCTGTTTGAAACTAATACCCTCCTTCAATGAGGCTTTGAAAAATGCCCTCTGCCATTCTGTGCTAATACATGCTAAATACTGTAGTTCACGCAGGCAAACAATCTCAATATAATTTCTGAAAGCACCCATGCTATATTTCTCTCTAAAATTATTTCAGCACATGGTGGTATTAAACATGTTTTGCTACAGAATGATACAATATGAAATAAATGCTTTGGAGGTAATCCTATTCCCAACTGCTTAATAGCAAAAACCTGAAAAGGAATAAAAAAATTGCAGAGGAAGACCTACATTCACTTTTCAGTTAAATTAGCTGTTAAAAATGAGAACAATTGCAGTGAACCGGCAGACAGGGCCTACAGTAACAGGAAAAAATGAGGACATGTTCCACATCAGTGCCAGGTTCCAGGTGATCATAATCTTTTTACCCTTGGTCTAAGAAGGAACATTCCACAGTCCTCTCAGCAGGGAAGCTGATTCATAAAGTAGGACAAGGACATTAGATGACAAACTAGTGCTTGTCTTAGAACTGTGTGAGAGAAATACCCAGAGTGAATAGCTCATCTACGAATTGTAAAACTCACACGCGCACGCACACACACACACACACACACACACACACACACATGTATTTAAAGGTGACTCTAAAACAATACAGACATAATTACTGTCAGCATGCAGTAAGGAACAATAGGGGACAGAAGAAATACAATATAGTTTAATTCTGAAAATAGATTTATATAGCTATGCTCTGAGTTAGCCGAGTTAACTCAGTTCACCGAATGCAACCCGGAAAAGCTTTTTTTTTTTGCCTAATTCAGTCCATGTTCCAGTTTTGGAAGGGTTCCAGGTTTTACTTCATTAATTTATCCAGCTAACTCAGTCATCCTGCTTTGTGATATAGCCCCCTGGTTTTATTTCTCCTATCACTGTTTGCAGACACCATATACAGCTTAATAAGCCTCCAAGGTTAAGATTGTTTACAATGTTTTTGTATATAGTTAATATTGGCATTGCTATGTCTTTCCTTTGTAATTGTAGAGGATGGAGGTGAGTACTGATGTGTGTCTGTGTGTATGGTGCCTTACCCAGGAAAATGGCCACCAGCTGCCATTGCTATTTACTGTACATTTTAGATATGATTCCAATATACCAACACATTGTAATCTTTTAGAAGCTAACACGATTAATTCTGAGGCTGTTATCATCATGTTTCCAGAGTGAGGATTACTACTATGAAATATAACAGATGTAAAAACAACTCTGAGCATTACAACTGTACTTAAAGAGACTCTGAACCCCCTAAAGTCCTCAACAATAACTTTCATTTATTTCTACCCCACTCATAATACCAGGTTGCACTCTCCAGTCTGGTTTGCAAAAGTCTCCAGCCAGTACAGAATACATATTACTATGACCATATCATTCAGTCTGATTGAGTCTAGCTCCTCCAACCGTTTATCCCTACATGTTCCTTGCCACTGACACCTTTGGCAGTTCATGCTGAGGTACACTGTGAAGCTTTTGATGAATTCTTTACAAAACTTTATATGAAAACATTTTATTTGACTTTTGTTGATCAGTCTGGCGTTTGTTTCTCATTATTGGCCTGTTAATTTAGAATATACCACAAGGTTCTTCTCCCAATAGATAATGGTTTAAATGATTTTGCTAAAGAATAGCTTAATGATCTTCCAATCCTTTACTCTCCACCATTACTGCACTGTTTACAAGATCAGATCATGCTGCTATTTAAAAGCTCCAGTAATACAGAAACTAACATTTCTAAAAAAAATGTAGTCTGGTAGATTCTCCATTTCCTCCCTATTACCATTTAGCCTAATGTTACCTGTTGACACAGAACAGGTCAGCAAAGGATGGGCCCCACATATGCACAATATAATGATATTACTTCTGAAATATATTTTATCTGTTTAAAAAGGCAGAACACAACCTGCACAAATATTCCCACTATAGCCAACATAGTGTATGTCAATCATAATAAGCTCCAATCCTCTCATCTAGACAGATTGATATAGAAGCCAGCAGAGCCACTGCTTCAAGGAAGACATACTATTCCCACCCACACCGTGTGAAAGACGGTGTAAAAATGAGACAGAGGAGATAAACTTCCTTGGAATGAGCCCCGGCTCTCTTTGTCGTCAGCGGACCGTTGAGCCCAAACAGTTTTGTGAGCAGAGTTTATCACCGCCCCGGAAAGCGTGACACCCCGCTGCCAATGGGGACGGCGCGGTCAGAACCCCAGATCACTTTCCTGTCAATAAGCACCTCGCAGAGGGTCTGCGTGTCTGCAGTCCCGAGGTTTAATTGTTTGTAATACAGCCCCCTGTCAGTCACGCGGGTCAGGAGAGCGCATGCCGGGGGAGGAAAGAGACGGCTGTCAGGTGCTGTCTTATCAATCACAGACGTTTCACAGTCTCCGGAGCACAAATGACTAACTGCGCAGAAAGATTGAAACGCTGTCACGTTGACACAGCTCAATTAATTCACGGTGAAGGATGACGGACTGTGTCACAAACTCCTCCCATGGTAAAGATGGGTTTGTGTAGCTAATTGAAGCGTGAGGACCTTGAAAGCACTGCGAGATGTTAACCTGAGGGAATTTTGATGTCTTGTTTTTTTCAGTAGTTCCAGTTCGGTATATAACCTAGCATAGCTGCTTGTCTACACTGAAAGATTACAGAATGTTAACATATACATGTAAATATATGCATATATTGCATACGTAGTTTATTATTCCCATAACTTGCCATTGGAAATGTGTCAGAGATGTTGACTATTCAATGTATGAATGCCTATTGATAATGTTTTCCATTTTTGACTTGAATGCTGCGTCATTGCAGACTGCAAAAACCTCAACCAAAAAACTCAGTCGAGTCAAAATGATGTTATTTTTGTTGCTCGATGTGTCTCTGCTGCCGTAAAAGTTGCTATTGCTGGGAGACAGGGATTGTGTGTAAAAGGTGGAAGGGGATGTACTGGATCAGTCCAGGAGTGCAGCGAGGCGGGTGACAGGTGAAAAACTGCTCTGCACAAAAGGCCAGAGGGAGGACAAAGCACAGGAAATAAGAGTAGGCTTGTGGACACAATAAATCCAACTATTCTCCTCCAAAATAAAATACAGCAGGCATTTAACATTGTATGTGGAATTCAAACAATATAGTATAAATTTGTGAATCTGGCTGGTTTCAACATCCTTGCATAGTACATATATCTTAAAGGCCACCTAAAGCTGTTCTCTGAAAAACATATTTGTGAATGTATCATTAGTTATCTGCCTGTACCTGATAAAAATGTCTGGAGATGGCAATAACTGTTCAACTGGCCTCTAATGTCTGTATTATCAATACTTCATTGATGCAAATAACAACTTTCACAAGCTTGTATTGTGTCATTGAACCACACTAAGTGCCTTTTGAAATAGCATTGCATTCGCTAGCATTGGCAATAAAACTTATAAAAATGACGTTATTGCCTGTTCTGTTTTCCTATGATAGGCCATTAGGTTTCCTCAGTAGTTAATACATATAATACTTATACTGTATACACCCAATAGCTCCCGACAAGCTGATTGGTACTTTACATGGCAGCCTATAGTGTGTGAGTATGTGTATGCGCTTTGGATAAAAACGCTATATAAATGCAGTCCATTTACCATCTACCATTTAATACATAACTAAAAACAATGTCAAACATCTTACAACTATTTTTATACCGGTGACAGTCACAGGTGTTCCGATGCCCCCCGGTGATGATGGCACTGCCTTTTCCGGTGACCTTTACCCTCACCAGCTGACCGTAACCGAAGGGATTTCAATGTCACACATCCGTAGCCGGGCACCAACTGCGCCACAGAATACTTCCCCAGCCTGTGTTAAAATGACATTTACAATGGCACATATTTTACCTCACAGTCGAAAACAGTATGAATGATGTATGAAAAATAACATGAAGATTGCAGTGTGTGCAGCCATACATATTCACAATGCAGCTTTTACAGATTCAATTACTTTCCCATTACTTTCCGGCAAAGGATATAGCAGAAACTCAGATGGGGAGTCACAAAAAGTGTTCATAGCCAAGCCACGGCCGGAATGTTCTCGTCCACCTTTTATCAGAAACCACCTCCACAGAATTCAATGCCATGTAAATTATTGCCAGTACAGCAATGAAAATAACGGAACAATTATATAAAAAGAACGCTGGGCGTACGGGTAGACAAACAGGAACAGAAAATCCACCAAGCTTTTGTCACAGCAATTTCTCAAACAGAAGAAGCCGGCTGAAATGAATATGCCGATGTGAGCGGCGTGTCCTTTGAGCATTTCATTGGTGATTCTGATACTGGCACCCCAGAAAAGGCACATAAATATGGGCATCCGAGACTAGCCTGCAACCAGTAAAAATTCATGATGGCAGATAGAAGAACAAATGGCCCACAGTCTGAATATTCCCGTAATCCATAAGACCGAATAAGAAAAAACGTTTTTTTCATTTTCTTTAAGTTCCGTTTCCTGAATTAGAAATAAAATTCCCTTAAGGGATATATGACTGGCCTTGCTGATACCAAGTGCCTCTGTTACAGTGTAGCAAGCCATTTTATCACAGTGTATTGATTAGTTTTCACACTAAAATTTGCTGATCATATTTAAGGATTTACAACCCAGCTACTGAACCAAGGCATCTTTTAAAGTCTCTTGCTCTTGCCAGCTACAATACACATGCACATGATTTATACTAAGACTGACTAGGAATTTATACTGCATACTCATAGAGAACATATATTTCAAAGAACTGTCTTTGTGTCATCTAGTGATAGTAAGAATTGTATTTCTCCAGGATACCCGGAGCATTGCTTTTAAACTGAACTGGAACACAAGACACTGTAGTTCAGATAATTTTTATCTGTTTAATTCAGAAATTAATATTTCCCCTGCCCTCAAAAGTGGCTCACTTGTATGGCTGTGATTTCCATTTATCCACAAGGCTCTTTGTAACTGATGGGCATTTTTCTGTACAATTATTGATTTCTTCAGAGATTCTCAGAGTTTTATAAATACATTAGTGTAATTTTTCTAAAAAGAAAAACATACCTCATGAGAACACTTCTGAAAATACATTCTGTTGTAATTATATTCATATCTCAAGGGCTAATTTGAATATAGGACAGTGTTAATTAGTATGCTTTTCAAAACAGAAATTCTCTGTATCTTTGTATTTGTTACATGGGAACATGTGGCTAACATTGGGCTTCATATAAAACATGTGAAAATCATGAGAATTTTGACTAAAATCAGTTTTAAAATTCACAAAGTACATTAACCATGTCTGGTGATGTTATGGATGAGCACAGATTGCCCTGGTAACAGGGGAAGACTGCACATCTTTAAATTCATACCGGTGAATGAATCCGTCAACACGACAAAATCTTAACGTGTCAAAAATGTGACATGATTATGACATATGGAAAGCCACGCATATAGTAGCTTATGTTAAAGGCCACATTACAATGATTATAACAGAATGTATTAACATTCTCTGGAAGCTTACAGTACATTAAGGGGCACATCACACACATCTCACAAACATCTCACATCTGACAATTTTTCAATAGGTAAAACAATAACAATGATAAGATACATTTTGGCACTCTTGGTTTTCCATATGCATCTCTGCAAGAATCAACTGTGATATTAAATTAGAACATGTTGCACATTTTGGCGGCATGGATGGTGCAGTGGGTAGCACTGTCGCCTCACAGCAAGGAGGTCCTGGGTTCGAATCCCCGTCGGCCGGGGCCTCTCTGTGTGGAGTTTGCATGTTCTCCCCGTGTTTGCATGGGTTTCCTCCCACAGTCCAAAGACATGCAGGTTAGGCTGATTGGAGAGTCTAAATTGCCCATAGGTATGAGTATGTGAGTGAATGGTGTGTGTGCCCTGCGATGGACTGGCGACCTGTCCAGGATGTATTCCTGCCTTTCGCCCAATGTATGCTGGAATAGGCTCCAGCCCCCCTGCGACCCTGTTCAGGATAAGCTGGTTAGGATAGTGAATGAAATGAATGAATGTTGCATATTTACATTATTTCATATTTGCTTGAATGAGTCTTGGTAAAACATGGTGAAATTTGTTCATGTGTTTGATTAGTGAATTACATGATTGCTATTCCAAAAAGTGAAACACAGAACACAGCCACAAATACATTTGGCTCAACCAAATTTCTTGTTGTTTGCGGAAAGAAAGACTGATCCATTCTTTCACTCTTCTGCATTGCTCATTCTTTTGGGTTCTTGCAGATGCATTCTGGCAGGCGGGGGCGTTCCTCAGACACTGGGATTGTGATGTTATTAACTGGAATTCAGTATTCTTCAATTGCTTCACAGAGATATTGCTTATATACAGTAAATACAGTATATAGTAGGTATACAGTATATGAGCTCTCAGATACAGTCCATGCTATCTATTAAACCTCATTAAACAGTAATAAGTAATGAGACGTGTTATGAAATCACATATTGCCCCCATACTGCATTTATCGGACTTTTCAAGCATGGGGTTGCATGCATGTGATGGACTCCCCACTGTAGTCATCTGCATTAACATAGTGACTTCACTGTGACAAAGTCCTGCTTAACGAGCTGTGTACACTACTTCCTGCTAGGTGAAACAGGAGAGCAAGGAAAGAAATGATGGGCGAAAGTGATGTGGATGATACCTGAGCTACCAACATGGCTAGCAGCAAATGAAGGACATTGACAAGCCATTGATTTTATTGAGTTTTTCAGAACACTGTTTTTCAGTCAATTACTTAAAAAAAAGATATAATTTTTAATAACTAATTTTGTGCTGAAATGGTAATTCTGAATTCATAGAATTGAGCATTTGGAGGCACATGCTAATGGTAATAGGTTTAAAGTTCATGATATAAAATACTTTGCTCAATTTTTCTCAATTACATTTTTTATACTTAGTTTAAGCTTATTTTACTTTATTAAAAGCATGTTTTACTTGCAATGAATAAGAAAAAATGACCTTTTTTGCTTTAGAATAAGGCAATTTCAAGGTTTGACATTCATTACGTTTCATTACGTTGTTATGAAAATATTGTGAATAACATAAAACATTTTTGCCTCATCATTTCTGCATATATATTTTGTATTTTTTTTCTTTCTTGGTACAAATTGAAGCCATTAAATCCTTTGCTGCATTATAAATATATTGATCTGTAGAAACTTTGAACCATAGAACCTATGTCTTGATTCTTCATCTTGCTCATATTTTCTTTCTGCATACTACAGGTGATGATAGCATAAACAGCTTATTGTCCTCTTTGGGACCTTTTCTATCTAGGCAATTACATTAATGGTACTGCAATTATTGCACCAGAATTATATAATTTCACAGTATCATAGGGGATGGGTTTCAAAACCTGGCTGACACCTTGTAATTGAGTCTGTGATAATTCTCCCACTTTGGCTAATGCAAGTTAGACACATGATCAAAGGCTACAATGTCTTCTTTGGTGCATATGACAGGGAAAATAGTGTGGAATGATGAAAGCTGTTAGTACTACAATGCATTAGTGGTCCTTTTGTACTGCCTCTGTTTTTAATATATGCAGTCACAATAATTGATTTGATTTTTTTTTAACATGTCAACCTCCTCTCCAATTAATATCAGATGAAAAACTCTCAGCAAAGTTCTTCCAAAAAATACATCCCTGTCTGATCAGCACACACTAGTCTTACTCATTGATTAATCGTTTCATGTTTGTCACGTCATGTTTCATGTTTAGTTATTGTCTTAGTTATGTTATTGTCATGTCACATATTTTGTTAGTCTAGCCTCGCCACATTTTTATGTTTTATTTCTTGTTACGTTTCATTGTCATGTCATGTTATGTTTAGTTCTTGTTACGATTTATTTCTTAGTCTTGCTTTGTCACGTTATATAATTTAATCATGTCACAGTTGCAAACTTGTTATGTCACGATTTATGTTTGTTTCATGTTATGTGGTTCTGTTCATTGTTTAGCATATACTTTTTCATGTCTTTCTGCAAACCTTGCCTGCTTTTTCTCTCTCTCCCTTTCTGTCACTCACACTTCCCTAATTGTTTCAATTTCCCTTGTCTTCTTACTAATCTACTAACTTTAGATCAGGATTGGGTAATACTAACATTCTAACCATGTGTTCATGTTTACCTTATGTTTCTTGTGCATGTCATTTACTAATTTACTAATGCTAGGGCAGGATAGGTTTATTACTAAGGATTACTAATTATCTCGTTAACTTGTCAATCCTCCATACCTGATTTCCATTCTCATGCTGCTCTCAAGCTAATTGTCTGCACCTGTCTACACCTGCATATAAGCTCAGTTTCATGTCATGTCTTTGCGAAATTGTTGCCTCCAGTTTGTCAGGGCAAGCTTTAGTGGTTTTGTCAAGCCATTGTCGACCCGTTACAAACCAAGTCTGTTTATTGACCAAAGATGATTGACTTCTGTTTTGTTGACCATTGCCTGCCTGTACCACGACTGCCTGCTGTCTTTGTGCTTTTGCCCCACGGAGCAGACTTTGGTCTTGACTCTTGCACCGTCATCGACCCTGAGCCTGCCTACCGTCTGCCTGTACTTCTGCCCGACAGACAGTTTTCCTGGCTACTGGACTTTTTGCATGGTGTACCGATTATGAGACTGTATGAACATTGCTCGTCTTTTGACTACGCTTACTGGACATTCCCTGAATAAAGCCCTGACGGGACTTTATTTCTCCCCTTTTGTCTGAGTCGTGCATTTTGGGTTCAACTCCCCACGCACCCGTCTCAAAATGGTTGGCATTTTTATAGCGCCTTTATTCAAAGTGGTGTACAATTGTATTGTGTATGTATCGTGCTGACCTTCCCCATTATCAAATGCCCTGCAATAACAAAAAACACAATCTTCCTTTATGCCAACCTCTTCACGCGCCTGCAAAATCTGGCCGATCCTTGCCTATTTACAGTATGTGGGGTTCTAGATATTGTAAAGCTTTATAACTATCTGTGCATCTCAGGGACTTGGCTTGAATGAAGCAAGACACATACAATATTAACTTAGTTTCACAGCTTAGGTGTATGTAAAGCTCCTGGCCTGTAGCATAGTGGTTAAGGTACATAACTGGGACCCGCAAGGTCGGTGGTTTGTTCCCTGGTTTAGCCACAATAAGATCCGCTGAGCCGTTGGGCCCTTAACCCAGGGGAGGACTGTCTCCTGCTTAGTCTAATCAACTGCGCGTTGCTCTGCCAAATGCCATTAATGTGATGTATTGTAGTATGAGAATGCAAAAATGGGAAGTTGTTCTCATTTAATTTGGAATTAAATATTGAGATTCGCCAATATAAAAAGCAGGCAAAACTATTTCCTGTGTCACATCCGTGGCCAGATTTGTACAAAATCTGTGGGCGATATGCAGATCTATGAAGAAAAATCTGCACTAATTATGGTGGTGTCCCTTAGTGTCTCAGTCTGTCGTAATTACATACAGTATGTTACATTAGTTTCAAATCTCTAATCAAGTCTAATAAAAACCTTTTCACATTTCATCTAGGAAATGTCAGAATAATAAATGTATGTTAAATAAATGCTTTCATCAGTACATACTGTGTAATCATTTGAAGTCTTGTAAGCTATTATTTTTTTGCTGTCAATACTCAATTTGACTCAAGCAAAACACAAGACGGGGGTGTATCCAATATTTAAATGCATAGTTCAACCTCTTCCCCTCTCTCTTGAGTGATGTTGCTGATCAGCTTCAGATGGAACCGTTTCCTTTTTTGACATTTTCGTGTCCAGAACTCTTTCTGGTCCAGAATATAAGTACGAATACTGGCTGGTGAGGTTTTTCTTTTTTGCATTCATTCCTTTTTTCATGGCACGCTTTTTCATCACTATGTTAACATGATGTACCGTTTGAAAATGTTAAAACTCGCTCTGTATAACCTGTTTTAAGTTCCTTATCTTGTAACATGCAAATGGTAAAACAAGTGTGGGGGGACCTCACCTTTTCTGTATTTGGGAAATCCACATACTATAAGAAATACCGTGCCGTAATGTCAGTGTCCTTTTCACAACAAGTGTCCAGCGGACCAAATGCATAATAGTTTCTCATTCTAAAAATATGCTAACTCAAAATATTTTATTCATATTCAGTATGCATATGGGCCAGCCTTCTTTTGAATAAAACATAGCATGTGAAATTATTGAATGTGTTTGACTTGTTGATGGGGTATTTGACAAAAACTTCAATCAGTGGACTTCAATGAATGTATTAGTATACAAGATGGTTTTATTTTTCATGATCTTCTTATCCTGTTGCAGCTGCTAGGAGAGGGAGTTTTGGACAGAGAGGTAGGGGAGGGTGACAGGCAGGGGGAAGTGCAAACACTTTTTTTTCAGGATAAAAATTGCTGTATAGTTTAGTAAGCAAAATTCAGTAATTACTTTTCATAAGACCTATAATATCATTTAGTTTCCATGTGTCCTTTTGGACATTTTCCAAATGTCCTTTTTGGAAAACTGCCTAGACACAGATCATGAAAAACAATGCAGAATGTTCATTTTTGGTGTAATTGTCCTCAAATTTGTAAGGGGATTTGTCCGGTATTGTGACTTGGCTCCACTGTGTTTCTAAGTGCAGCAGATAATCTGTTTCTATCTTTTCAATGAGAAAAAAAACTTCACTTTCACTGTATTTGAGCTTCTGTAACTTTGTTTTAGTAATATTTGGAGTAATACTGACTCTTGGAAAGCAAACTGATGGTTAACTTGGTTAAATGGATAAAACGGTTAACTTTCAGAAGAGACCAGGATTATGCCTGTAGTCAAAAGGGTTCAAGAATAGTAACCATTTTATTTTGGGTATGTCATTTTCAAGCTTGTGTGAAGACAAGGTGCGATATTAAAGGGGTTAATGCCATTGTCATTCTATTGCCAAATCACTCAGGTAAGTATATTTTCATCAAACCAGAAATGTGCTTTTTTTTCTTGCTGCTGAAGCATTGCTTTTTAATGTGCCAAGACTGCATACACAGATTTCCCTTAAAGATCCACACCACATATTTATATTCCCAACTAAAGCATGAGTGGAAACAGAGTGATCTATAAAGATTTTACCACGGTGCCCATATAATTAAAAGAACTATACAAATAAATAAAAAAACAGCCTGTCATCCAAAGAGCAAAAGAAAAAAGGGCCTCAGGCTATTCAATATGAATTATTATTCATGTGAATTCAATGAATACTAAAACTGGGGTACATTGCCTTTTTGTAAAAGAACACAGTGCTGAAATATCACAGTAAAAAACAGTCCACCACCCACACCATATACAGTACAGTGCCGTGAAAAAGGACTTGTTATTATTGGTGGTGCAACAAGTTATTATGTTTAAGGGGGGAATTATTTTTTCACAGGGCTGATTTGAGGGTTTGATAACTTTTTACATTGAATAAATCAATAAAAAATGTGTTTTGTATTTACTCGGGTACCCTTTGCCTCACATTACATTTTATGTACCCCTCATATTGCGATTCAGTGTGAGGAATATGCAAAAATAGAGGAAATCAGAAAGGGGGCTAATAATTCATGGCACTGTTTACGGTATATTGTTTTTACATACACTACCATTCAAAAGTTTGGGGTTACCTTGACTTTTTCAGCTTTTTCTGATTTACTATTTTCTTTTCTTTTAATGAAATCATTCATATGTGGTCAAAGCGCAGACCTTTATTAAAGGGTATTTTTATACATTTCACCAAGTAGTAATTACAGCAATTGATTCTCTTGAATATTTTTTCCATTGAGTTCAATTCGTAAGGTATGAGAATGACATACTGTTCAAGCCAATCCAAGTGCTTTCACGTGTTCTATTGGGTTCACTTGTAGTGAGGTAAAATGAACAAACCTTTGTTGCATTGCTGTTCCACATTATGTACACATTATGCCTTGGTTTGTATTGGTGAAAGGTGATAGGGGCACATTTCATAATGGAGTGATATGCTGCTATTTAATCACAACCATGTAGTTGCCCTGTGTTTGAACCAGGTTGGTTCTGCCAGTGTGTGAGATTGCTAGCGTCACGTTATTTTTCTGCCTCCTGCATGCGCTAAGCAGCGAGACATTCATGGTGATATGATGACACGCTGACCCTGCCGTCAGTGTTCATGTTGATCAGCAGTCCGATGTGTTAGAAGACGCACATATGCACTCCAGAGGAATAGCTCTGTGAAGTGGTCAGCTACGCGCAATGTAGTGAACAGTTAAGTCTGTCAGAAGTACTGCACATCGTACATTTTTTTAACTCTCAGAGCAATCCCGCATTTCACAGTGTAGAGTCTCGTGCGCTTTATAATGAAAAAGGAAATGTCTCCTCGTTCCATAGCAACCATATGTGCACTACCACAGTGCCTTAGCAGGATGAGACACCCAGGAGCCTGTTTGCTTCCATTTCATGAACATGTTCAACAGCTGGCTTGAGCATGACATGACTGCAAACAGTGATCCATAGAGACACATACATTACTATAGAGACACACATATACATTATCCATAACCTTAGCCATGGGCTGAAGAATATGTTTGAGACCCTAGGCAGAAACCTGACCTGCAGTTATCAGCAAATAGAAAACAAAGTTGTTATTAAATCTACAAGAGGGGATGGTGCATAGGGTATGAAACTTCTTTGACGGCAGAACTGCAGTATGGTGAAAACTGGCTCACACATAATCTTCGAGCTGATTGACCCATTTAAATATTTCATAGAGTGATATGGAGATGGATAAAGGCAGATGGAGGCAGAGATATGCTTGCCGCATATCTCTAGATATGCAAACTGACAGGGATCTAAATGATTCATTCCATAATCACTCTCTTCCTTTAAAATATATGATTTGCAGCTCTTAACATGAAAGAGGTTTGAATCGCGCAATTATGTTTTTTCTGCAATATGGTATCAGTATATCCACATTGACAAAGGTTACTAAGAGAGGAGGAGATAAATTTGTATGATTTTACACTTATGCCTGATATAAACATTGTGAGTTGAAAAAAAACAAGCAAGTGCACTTTAAAAAAAAAAACATAATTCAGTGAGTCTAATACAGCTGGGCAATTGAAGATTTGGTGGAGGTTGGGTAGACACACCATGTGAGACTTTAAATCACAGAATCATACCGTGTGTCGCCACCTCTGGACTTGGCAAGGGTTCCTGACCCATATACTTCTGGCCACTAGTCAGTGGAGCTGCCTTATAAGGTTATAAAGCACTTAACCTAACGCCGGGGTATATAAAGTCACCAGTCGTTTCTATGAAACTGCTCTGTTTTTGTTCTGTCCGCTGTTTGTGTTTCCGTTCTTTTGCCATAGCAGGAGCCTGCTGATGGATCAAATACACCCAATGCTCTCCCCAAAGCTCGATAAAAATTCTTCATCCTCTGTTTCAGTCCAGTGTGTATATTCAGCTTAATTCTTTAGCATTTTGTCCCTGTAGCTGCATTTTGAAGAGCTAACAGATGTTTCTTGGTGCCATATTTTATTATTGATTCGCTTATTTTCCGCTGACTGCCGCTAGTCCCTCGTGGCTCTTGAAACCCAACAATGAACTTAGGAATTAGAAATGCACTTGAAGCTGAGGTGTGAAACTGTGGCAATTTAACTACAACTGTTTTAGGTTGGAAAGGATTGTAAATAAATGATTAAAAATTTTTCATTTATTATTTCTATTTGTTAGATTATCTGGCATTGAATTTTGAAATCCTTTTGTTTGTAATTAATTATGTAGATAAATAATTTATTTAATGAATTGCCTATAAATCGCATGAAGGTTGGAGTGGTGAAAACTATGGTATACAATATGAATCTAATAGATACTGGCGGCAAAGTTTATGAATGAAAATCTAAATGACATCATTATCTCTTTTAATAAGGAGATGGCAATAAGCAATTAATTGTGATATTGCTCACTTGTGTTGGTTAATTAAGTCATTTGTCAATACATTTGGTACACAGTCCCCTGGTGTTATGCTGCCTAAATGATGGATCATTGCAACTCCCAGTCTGTGTACTAAATGTTTAATGGTTATGCTATGTCACAATGAAAACAAAACCAAACACATTGATTGACATGGGCGTAGAACCTTCCTTTGCTTATAAATGTCTTTATGTCTAGTTGTGCAAAAGTGGAATATATTTATATTTAAGTGACACTAATTTATCAAAATAGCCACCATCTTAGATTAGTAAATTAATCTGTAAATTAATATAACCTACCCATTTTAATTATTGAGCATTGGATTCATTAGATTTCTTTGCGCGTTATTAAAGCAGGTGATAAGTAAAGCATACAGATAGGCAGCCACTAAACCCTTTGGAGAACAAACAATGCCTACTCCTGAATAAATTATATCGACCACTGCTGTTCAAACAGGATGCATTTCCAGATGATTAACAAAGCATAGACATGGAAAAATGTCAAAGGTACACTATTTTATTTTCAAATCAAACTATTCACATGCGGTCAAAGCTCAGGGCTGCATTTCTTAACGCTACGTCGTTTTTAAGTTATACCTTAAGCTGTACCTTAACGTTTCAGCTTGTTTCCCAAAACGTTCTTAACTAAGTATACCTTCTATACGTCGTACTTTCATAAGGTTCGTCTGGACCATTCTTAGCTATACCTTAGCGATGTTGTCAGCTCACACCGCTACTGTTATGACCGCAAGCCTCTGAAATCAGCTGTTGCTCTTAGTTACATCTCAATCTGTTAAGCAATATGTACACTAATAATTATACAGTTGTAGTTGGCTAATAATATTACAGAAGTACCACATTAATGGGACTGTTTTCATGCAAAGAATAAAAGTGTGCATTATGAAGGATGCATGTTGCACTTTATTGAACATGTTGCCTAATTGCCTTTCAAATGATATTTATAAACTGATGATTTCCCACTCTCTCTGTGGGCTGGAGCGATGTTTAACTATAGTAGCCATAAAACTAGAAAATAATTTCCACGCCATGTCCTCTAACAATATCTCCATTTCGTTTGCTGTGAAGCTGTGGGACTGCTTCTTTCTTATTTTTTTTTGTGTTGGTGCGTTTTCCTTGTTGGTGCGCTTTTATTGAAAACAATATGAAAACATATTGAAATCAGAGAAAATAGTAAATTACACCAGTAATGCTTCAGGCAAATCAACCCTGATTGCAAAGTCATTTAATGCACCATGACAAAGATATTAAAATAATGTAAATAAAACATGACATGCCAAACAAGGTGTATTGCTAGGTGGTGTAGCGGGATGAGGTGTGATACCACAAAATTACATACGGATGGATAATTTAGTTTGCAATTTTTTAATTATATTAATAAGTTCCCACCAGTTGTGATAATGCAATATTTTTTTTTAGTATTCCTGTAGTGTTTTATTCATAGAGTACACTACTTTCTCTCATAACGCAGTCAAGTAGTCACTGCGTGAAGTGAATAAACGATCTTAGAAAGGTCGGTGGGCCTAGTAACGTCGCACGTAGAAGCTATTCCTTAAGCAACCGCCTAATTTTGGTTACACCATGTAGTAATGACAATACTTTTTATATGTGGTTCCCATTTCAATGTTCGAGACAAATTAACATAATGAGTCACGTCATAAAAGAGTCTTGTTTCATTTTGTATTTAGTTGCATATCCTTTGCATGCTATGACTTCCTCATGTCTGTGACTTAACAATAGCATCAGAGACTGGATATCTTATCTTATATTCAGGGTGTCTCTATGGGAATTGGGATGAGGGGCGAGAGGGCCGAGATTCAGCGGTGAATCATGCCGATACAGTATGTAACACATTTGTTGGCTAAAAGCAAGGCTCGAAACACGGGGGTGCCTGGCTCAGCTCCCCCATAAGAGAAGAGGGCACCACCATAAGTGCAAAAATTGTAGTGTTGAGGGGGTTCTAATTAAAACCTAACAAGTTTTTAGGAGTGTGATACAGGAAGTCTGATTTGGCTATTCAGTAAGCAGTATTTTTCACCTCTGTATTGAAATACCTTCGGGCTATTTTTGGCTTTATCTTGCTGCTATGATGGAATACAGATTTTTGGTGCTGAAATGTCTCTATGTGTATTTGGGTTCATGCTCCCACTCTATTGCCCAGTGTATCATACGAGTAGCGGATTAGACTGGGCAGGGGGGGCTTGTTAACTGGCGGAACTACCCAACGAAGGTGGCACTCCGATATTCCTCATTTTATTTAATAGTAGTGTTTCACCTGCAAATGAAACTGAAACAGAGACGTTCTTGCTTCCTCTCACAGTTTGACTGCAGGAGCACTGAATGTCTGAGTTGAGCAGTGACATGGTCCCTAGGGAGCTTGTGCAAAGGGGTTACATTAAAAAATCCACTTAAACGTTTTTTAAACACAACTCCACTGGCTAGTATAATAAACGATTGCATAAATGAATGACACAGTATTAAGGATTATGAGAATAGGTGATTAAGAAATAATTTCAAGAAAATATGCAGAGAATAACTTTCACAAATGACCGTGACGGAAAGTTTCATTGAAATATTCAGGGAAATATCCAAAGAAAAAACGGCGAAGAGAACCACCATGAGAGAGTACGACTTAATTGTCACCATACTTCCTGCAGCCCCAATGTAATTATGGCAATTAATTTCAGTGGTGACGGAGCACGAATTGTCCAAGCTTATGTGTCCCACAGAGGATGAGCTGTGGGCTAATTATCGACTTCCTTAACAATGTGATGGGGCCAGTGGATGTCAAAGTGCCCTATTTCATACTATGGTAAGCAGCAGCGGACACTAAGCTGGAGTCCCACTGTGACCTTAAATTCCTCAAAGCTCCCTGCCTCATTTCTCTTAGCATGCCACCTGCCATTGAGTGCTCATTAAGTAACCGCAAAAAACAATCAAACTTCTTACTGGGTACAGGAGGAACATTATTTCAGTGTGGAAAAAAAAACACCAAAAAAAATGTTTTTTGATCTCCAAACATTTCCTGTGAAGGCCAGACGTTATAGTATGTCTGAAATATTAGGTTTGATTCCATCAACCTGGCATGAATGCAATTAAGATTTATCAATGAAAAGAAACCCCCAGCTGTACAGCAATTTTTTTTGTCAATTTGGCTTTTGTCCAATTCTGTTCTGGCTCACATAAATGAGTTCATCACTTTTAAATTCTCTTTAATTGAATATTATTTCAGCTGTAAATATACACCACCAAGTTTTATTTGATTCTGACAGTCAAATAATTGTATTTTTTTAATTCTGCATCATTGGTGTAATTGAATGACTCATAGTGACCACACAGATGTGTTGTGTAGTTTCTGTGTGCAGTACCATTTTTTGTGTTGATGTTTTCAATGTTCAGATTCAAATTCTTTGTGCATATAATAGGACATGATGATAATTATTATAGCTTGCTTTAGACTCATGCACACCAAAATGTCCAGTGATAAATTAACTTCTGCAATCATACATATCAGCTCTATGAGACTCATATAAACTGTGAGAGTTGAATCAGCACTGGACGTTTTATTGCGTGATCACTACAAGTAGCCAGAGGCTTGTCAACAGGGACACATACGGTGCCATAGCTCAAGAGCTGCCAGTGTTATCACACTATGACACTTTGCTCGGATAAACCTTGCTGTCTTTCAGGCAATGATCTCGACTAATGATATCTAAGACCCTCTTCAACAGGAAAGAATGTTTTTTTTATGGGCAGGGAAGGGGCGTATGGGGGGTTAGATGCCGAGTTCATACCCAGAGGTGATTTCCCGGAGAGAAAGGGAAGAAATATTCTTCTTTTTAGGAAGCGGTGAACCGACAAGGCTGTTAAAACAATGTCATGATGGGCAGGGGAAGTGCCGGGCCAAGTGCAGTCCGGCATGGGGAGGATTACGGGATTACACACACTAAGGGGGAATGGGGAAAGGTGTGCTCTGTCGGACATAAAACCAGGGATTACTACCTGAATGAACTTGCAAAAGGCAAAGTGTTACTCCAGCCCCAAGTTTCAACAACATTTACCGATATGTTAAAGGATTAGGCAAGTTTGGTGTTTGCAGATATATTCACAGGACCTTAGGACTAAGCAAGCAATACCAAGTTAACAAAATAATATTGTGATGGCTGTGGGATGGTTAATCTTTTAAAGATCATATACAGCAGACAATATAGATGATGTGTTAATGTCCTTCTATATAATGTATAGGGTGGTACAGGATTTGTCATCAGTTATATGGTCACAGCCCTCTGGTGTTTTCCATGCATATTTATTAATGTTGAAGGACACATTGGCGGACTGCTGTGTTGCAGGTACAACATGCATCATATCACTTATTTTCCCGTCACATCTTAATTATACCTGGTTTCTGCCGGGGATTTAAAGCTGAGGTAAAATGACTGAGGTAATAACTCACCAAAGTTAAAGCCTCATACCTACCATGACACACAGTGGAATACATAAAAATGGAAAAGCATGTATGATATAATGTTTTCACATATAGTAAAAACAGGTTATGGTGCACTTATTTCATGTATATATGGGAAGGGAGGAGAGAACAATAAATAGGATTCCAACCAGTAATCGTGTCTTCTTGTCTGCGTAGGGATATGTGTAGGGAATATACATTTCTGAAAGAGTGGACTGGAATACCTGAGCTAAGCCATTGCCTCTCAGTCGAAATAAATAAACTCCCTTTGTCTAAGTTATGAAATGTATTAAAATGGCACATCTCTTTTATATATGTGAAATATTACATCTAAGGGAGAATCTGCCTTTTTAAGATACAACCTTTGGCATATGAGTAAATAGCTTCTGTCACTGATGGATTGCAATCCATTGCTCAAATGTACATTTCTCATATTTCATACCTGCATAATCCGCTGGAATTCCTCAACTAATGCATTTTTACTTTGCACAGTCTATCTTTGTAAGCCACACATTCCGCCCCTCTCCCCTGCGGAATTCAATGTACCTCATAACACAAGGTTGAAATATTTCAGAACCAAACCAGGAACTGGCTACACTTAGTCCATTTAGACCACTTGAACCTGAAGCATTAAAGATATCAACAAGAACGCTCAGGAGCACAAGCAGATTTCAGAATCACAGACTGGTAAAACATTAAGTCCAGGTATATTGCATAGGAAAAAAAAAACAGCTCAGTCAAACTGATTTTATCCTTGCACAAACACATATATTTATATATTTTAAAAAATGCATGGTGCATTCATGTCATTATCCAGGCCACAAAATGGTGTCCGTTTTTGTTCATGTCATCTGCCTGTTGAAAGGCTGTGGTCGTGTCCGACTGTGTAGCATTGCTCATGCACAATACACTTATTTGTCACAGCTGAAATACAGAGCATCTCTTTATCTGTCCAAGCATATTACTGATCCATTTATCATCCATTATCAGCTGTGTCTGCAAACCAGCGGCCTCTGCTCTCTCCATAAGAGGTTCGCAGAGTTCACGGGGAACATGGGCTCATTCATCCACATGCTCATTTGGGACCGCATTTCGTCTTTGCATTCGAAACAAAGCCATACAATTTTCCTCATGCTCTTTTTGCAGGGGAGATTAATGAAGGTTTGTTTCTGTAGGCGCAGTAATGCTTTAAATGAACAGCGACCAAAATCACGTCTGTGACCATACAGCCCTCTATGAAAAGCATAATGCTGTGGATTTAAAATGCTGATTATATTCTCAGTTCCGTTGCCTAATTAATAAAGCTTAAACCCAGGAACTTATCCTACGGAAAGAAATGTGAAAGAAAAAAACACCGCCGCACTCTTTTTAATTACTCTCAGCAATAACTATGGGCAGCATGGTCTTTATGCCGGAGATTAGCCTTTACCATGATTTGCTGATGCATGATGCCTGCCAATAAATAGCATAAAGAAAAAAGCCAATTGAATTCATGAAATGAAGAGCATTTGGACAGGTACATGTAATTAAGACGATCGCAAAAACCAGAACAATGACACAGGTCAAATGAACTACACTGATAAAAGTATAATAAAGACGATAATGGTATTTAGCTTGACAGTGTAAATGCCAGGTAAACCCACAGATTTTTCACAGGAACTAGACAGATGTTCTCTGGTCACTGAATTGCAAAGACCCGCATTCTGTAGATAAGTGTACGGATAGGCTAAATTTCATCCATTTAATCTGAAATTTCATTGGGTTTTTTTGTTCAGCACAGACCAGAGAGGAATCATGACACAAGACAAAGGTCCATCAGGTAACAAATGCTGCTAAACATGCTGGAACCAGGATCAAAATGTATAATCAAAATAGATTAATTGAAAACGTTTCTGTTTCGATGTCTTTGAAATGAATTGCAATCTTTCAAAAGCCTTATTATTGTTAATACAGATTTCATATTACAGCAAAAATGGCTGTTATTATTATCAACCTTTAGGATTAATTGTATTGCATGCTGTCTGTTTAATAATGAATGGAGACAGTTTCTGTTTTCAGGAAGGGAATTCAATCTTGATGAGCACGCCCTCACTATTCTGCTTTGCATGCCTCGCTTAACAAATTTCATGACTGATCTATCAAAAGATGTTCCCTGTTTCCATACTGTATCCCTTCTATCTGTGGTGTAATGACTTTGTGTCTTTTTCTGTCCAACCACTTCTGTGTGCCTGACACCCGTATCAGACACTCAATATTATACCCCTGCTCCAATCCTGTCATTACATGTTCAACCCAACCAAGGAAATATCTAAGGAGTATATACATTTCTTCAAAGTTATTCACTTGAGCAAAATTATGACACAAATAAATAAATAGCTTAAAATTCTAGCAGCGATGTAATCAATTTCTGTTAGCTCCTCTGTCCCTCTTTGTGTTGGTGGCAGTAAACGTTTGATTTACCATGAAGTAGAACATTCCATGGAAAACACAGAGCACAAGGTGACATTGTCCCCTGAAGGTTATATCTAGCTAGAACAAAAACAAATACGTCCACTACAGAACAGCAAATACAGTGTTGCTCCTCCCTGAGAATGGTATGAATACTACTACAACCAAAAAAGTATTCATTTTCTTTTCAGAAAGAATTGGGATCAAAATTACTGTTATTATTGTTTTTTAAGCTTGACCTTAAATCTTGATTATATTTATTTACATTTACATTTACATTTTAGTCATTTGGCAGACGCTTTTAATCCAAAGCGACTTACAAGTGCATAGGTTCTACCACAAGTCAAAGCATCACATCCAGAACTAGAAAAATACACCTGGACTGCTGTTCTAAACATATAGTCGTCATCATAAGTGCAATTTTTTTTTTTTTTTTTTTTTTTTTTTTTGGGGGGGGGGGGGGGGGGGGTTAGACAGGGATAGGGGTATCAGAAGGGGGGGGCGGGGTAAATCAGGAGGGGGGACTAAGGTAGAGTTTGACCAGGTGTGTTTTGAGTCTGCGTCGAAATAGGGGGAGGGATTCTGCTGTCCTGACAGTGGTAGGCAAGTCATTCCACCACTGAGGAACCAGAACGGAAAACAGGCGTGAACGTGCAGCTCGACCGCCAGGTGCCCGTAGAGAGGGAACCGTAAGGTGACCAGAGCTGGCAGACCGGAGTGGTCTAGCTGGGGAGTAGGGAGTGATCGGGGATTGTATGTAATGTGGGGCAGTCCCCTTAGCAGCCTGAAATGCCAACACTAGGGCCTTGAATCGGATGCGTGCGGCAATAGGAAGCCAGTGGAGGCCAATGAGAAGCGGGGTGACATGAGCCGACCTGGGCTGACTGGTGATCAAGCGGGCTGCAGCATTCTGGACCAGCTGGAGGGGCTTGATGGCGCACGCTGGGAGACCGGCTAGGAGGGAGTTGCAGTAATCCAGGCGGGAAATGACGAGCGCCTGGACTAGGAGCTGGGTGGCTTTCTCCGTCAGGAGATGACGGATGCCGCGTATATTAAACAGAAAGAACCTGCAGGTTCTGGCAGTGGAGGATACTTGTGGAGCCAGGGAGAGGCAGTTATCAAGAGTCACCCCAAGATTCTTTGCCGTACGGGAGGAGGAAACTACAAAGTCCTCCACAGTCAGTGAGAGGTCGATTGACGGAGAGGACTTAGCAGGGATGTAGAGAAGCTCAGTTTTGGCAAGGTTGAGCTTCAGGTGATGGGAAGTCATCCATGCAGAGATATCAGCCAAGCAGGCAGAGATCTGTGTGGTGATTAGGGTGTCAGGGGGGAAGGAAATGAAGAGTTGGGTGTCATCAGCGTAGGAGTGATAAGAGAAGCCGTGGGAAGAGATAACAGAACCAAGAGACATGGTGTATAGCGAGAAGAGGAGAGGCCCAAGAACCGAGCCCTGCGGGACTCCAGTTCGTAGGGGTTGAGGGTCGGAGAGTGCGCCCCTCCAAGTCACCTGGTAGGAGCGACCAGAGAGGTAGGAGGAAAACCAAGCGAGTGCAGAACCTGTGACACCCATCCCAGCCAGCGATGAGAGCAGAATCTCATGGTTGACTGTATCGAAGGCGGCCGACAGGTCGAGGAAGATGAGGACAGAGGAGAGGGATTTTGCTTTAGCAGAGTGGAGTGCCTCAGTGACCGCGAGCAGGGCGGTTTCAGTGGAGTGGCCACTCTTGAAGCCAGACTGGTTGGGGTCATGGAGATTGTTGTGGAGAAGATAGGTGGACAGTTGGGAGCAGACCGCCCGTTCCAGGGTTTTAGCGAGAAAGGGAAGAAGAGAGACAGGCCGGTAGTTGTTCAGGGCAGAGGGATCGAGAGTAGGTTTTTTGAGGAGGGGAGTGACTCTGGCCCTCTTCAGGGAAGAGGGCATGGTGCCGGAAGAGAGGGAGGTGTTGATTAGAGAGGAGAGAAAAGGGAGAATGTCCTCAGATATAGATTGTAGGAGGGGAGAGGGGATGGGGTCAAGAGGACAGGTGGTTGGGCGGTGGGAAGTAAGGAGTTTCAGCGTGTCGGCGTCAGAGAGAAAAGGAGGTTAGGGAGTTGGGGAGGGTAGGAGGGTCAGCAGGGGTGGAGGGTTGGGAGAAGGAATTGCGAATAGCATCGACCTTCTTTTCAAAGAAGGAGACAAAGTCATCAGGTGTGAGTGATGAGGGGGGTGGGGGGGAGGGGGGGCCAGAAGAGAGGAGAAAGTTGAAAACAGTTTGTGGGGATTAGAGGCGGCCGCGTTAATTTTCGAGTGAAAGAAGGAAGATTTAGCTAGAGAGACAGAGGAATGGAAAGATGATAAGAGGGCATGGAAGGAAGCTATATCACTGGGGAGACAGGACCTTTTCCATTTTCTCTCCGTCGCCCGCAGTTCGGTTCGGACAGCTCGTAGAGCATCAGAAAGCCAGGGACTGGGGGGGGAGGCCCGAGCTAGTTTGGTGGTGAGGGGACACAGAGAGTCAAAGGAAGATGAGAGGGAGGACATGAGAGTTGTAGCCGCATCATCGGTAGACAGTCGGGAGAAAGACTCCGCAGATGGTAGGGAGGAGAGGATTGTAGATGAGAGGGTGAAGGAAGACAGGTGGCGTAGGTTCCGTCGACAGGTGACAGTGGATGGTGGGAGAGATGGATGGGTGTTAGAGGAGAGTGGAAGAGAGAAAGAGATGAAGGAGTGGTCAGATATATGGAGTGGTGTTACAGAGAGGTTGGTTGTTGTGCAGCTCCTTGTGAAGATGAGATCAAGAAGGTTGCCTGCTTTGTGGGTGGGAGGGGAAAGAGTGAGGGTAAGGTCGAAAGAAGAGAGGAGGGAGAGAAAGGTAGACTGGGTGGACTCTGAGTTGAGGTTGAAGTCACCCAGGAGGATCAGGGGGGTGTCATTGACAGGTGAGGAGCTGAGGAGGATGTCCATCTCATCCAAAAAGATCCCCAGAGGACCCGGGGGGCGATAAACAACAATGATAAACAGTTTGCACGGCAGAGTAACAGAAACCGCATGAAATTCAAAAGAGGAGAAGGAGAGGGATGAGGAGAAGACACTAGATCTCCATGAGGATGAGATTAGGAGACCTGTGCCACCTCCTCTGCCAGAGGATCTGGGTGTGTGGGAAAAAGAGAAGGCAGAGGAAAGGGCAGCCGGGGTGGCCGTGTTCTCTGGTGAGAGCCACGTTTCAGTTAAAGCAAGAAAGTCAAGGTTGAGGTGGGAGGCATAGGCAGATATGAAGTCTGCTTTCTGGACGGCGGACTGGCAGTTCCAGAGGCCACCAGCCACACAGAGATCAATACCAGGGGATCTGGGAGGAAAGATGAGGTTAGAGATATTCTGCCCATGTTGGCGGGAGGCGAACCTCCTACCTGACTGGGACCTGGGGAGAGGAGAGAGGACAGGGATGGGAAGGAAACACATGGAGGGAACTAGGGGGGAACTAGGGGGGGACAAGAGGAATACTACCGGAATACTACACATAATTATATAATTATATAATTATGATTATATTTGTGCTTGACTGAGGAACCAAGAGCTGTCAGAGTGAGTTTGTAATTGTGGCAAGACTAAGAACATACACAAGGCTTTACAGCCATGATCCACTTTCAGAGCAGCTCGAGATCCCTTCCCATTGACTGCATTTGAAGGCAGCTTCCTGCTTTATCTAATCTGGGGAAGCATATCTACTTGAGGGCATTAGAGAGGGGGGTTCTGAGGTCAAGACCCTTTTTTAATGGTTTAAACTGCAGGGGGTCTTTAGCAAAAAAAATGCATTTAGCTGACACAAGAAAATGTCAGTGAACTGACATCCTTTTGCATGGAAGGATAGGCAGTCAAGCAGGCTTATATTATCTCCAGGCGGGGATATTCTGCCATTCTGTTTGTGACTTACTTCTACCCTCAGTTTATCATTCCTGGCCTTCTGCTTACTTTTAGGATGAACCGTGTTCAACACATAAATGCCTTGATAGAGGTAGAGGGTAGATGTAGTCATTATGTTCAAGATTATTTCTTATGCTGTTGCCATATACAGTATTTATAGTTTTAGTTCAGGGCTGTCATCTTGAAATAACTGAAAAAACTGAGTTTGAACACATCTAATTATATAAAAAAATATTCTTAGAATTCCAATAAAACATTTCTCAAATTTAGAATTACTATGACAATTATTATGTTTTCATTTCCCATTTAACCTGTTGCTAGTAACTGCTGCCTTCCGAATCCTGACCTGACTTTATAATTAGGTATAAAATAAAAAAAAGTCGAAATCTTGTATGTCAAAATACTAATTTGGTCATGAATTGAATGATTAGGTGTATTTAAGGTGGACCACTCCCATTCGTACAGTCGGCTGACCTTTATGAATGGAAGTGGTGCACAGTGTGATACATGCCTGTTATCTCAGCTGCAGTGATTTTGTCTAACGGTCTATCTGTGTTCTTGCAATGTTCCTCACAGGACCCCCTCTGCTGTCAGTGACGCATTGCTCTGGTCCCCTGCAGGAGAACACCCTGGGAGATGTATAGCAGTGTCTAAAAGTGCACACATACCCACAGCTGTCGCCCTCAAAACATCTCCTTGGCATTAGCAAGAATGAGAACCACTGTTTTCCTCTGACTGTCTAGTTCTCTGTTGTTTGAATTGCTCATCAGCTCTCATCACAGGTGCACATCAGATACAAACACAACATAACATAACGGCGAGAACAGGCCATTCAGCCCAGTAATGCTCGCCTTTTCCTACCAATAAAGTGTACCCACTTCTTAGTATCAATCTGGTTGCCATTTTCTTAACCTTTTTTATTGTCGATATGTATTTCTTATAGTTTGGTTCCCAGAACTGCACATTATTGATACTGAAGACAGACATGACTACTAGTAAGGCAAGCAGTCGATGCTGCCTCCATATTATTTTGTCTCTCAGGTTCTGCCATTATAATCTCTCCATTATTTATCATTTGCAGTACTGCAAACCACATCAGAGCAGTGATTTCTCTGAAGTGACACAAATAAAATATATGTTTTAATATACAACTGGCAAATCATCAACTCTTACTTGGAAGACCAAGATCAATAAATAACTAGCAAATAAAAGTAAATATGCAAATAAAATGTAATTCAACAGGGTTCAATGAAGGTCAATCAATTGAAAAATGATAAATACACTGAAAGTATAACGAAATCAGTAGAACCTTCTGGAATGGTGGAGTGGAGGATCTGTTTATTTAGACTTTGTGTTGGTTGCCCCAGTGGCCAGGGGCCTGTTTCATAAAGCAGGATTACTGAGTTGGATAACTGCTCTGAGAAAAATCCGGAACCCTCCAGAATTTGGGACATGGACTTGAAGTAAAAAGGGTTGTTCCCTGTAAAAAGTTTTTCTCACCACAGTTATCCATCTAACTCAGGGATCCTGCTTTGTGAACTGCCACCCTGGTCTCTCATGCTCCATTTTAGGAAGATGAAAGACTTCGGGATCCCCTTGAAATCAAACCTAAATGAAGCTGCGTCTCTGTCATTTGCTTTCTGCATGCATGTTAGCGTGTGGAAATAAGGAGCATCTGTTCACCCTCTTTTCATCCAGCTTTACTGTGGGGATCATTTGGAATTCACAGTACAGTAACAGTGTTAGAACACCATGCTATTTTTGATATGAATAATGTGCTCCTAACATGTGAACTAGAACTAGAAATAAACAATAATTAACAACAGCAATATTTCTACACAGCACGCACTGCAACTCACTGCCATGCTGGCATGATGAGCTTCTGGTTTGCATAAAATAGATAGGGAGTTAGGACTACATGTACAGTACGTATGATAACTGCTGGAACTGGACCCACATTCCCATGTGACTAATTATGAAAGACAGAAGACACACCCGCACCCACACCCACACCCAACCATGCCACCATGACTCCTCAAAGAGAATTGCCATAATACATTTTAAATCATATTTGTCATATTTGTCTGCTGTTAACTTACTGAAATCTATAGTAGGGTCTACAACATATTGCCAAGGGGCATATTTCATTACAGTAAATTATAACAGTATGTGCTACATGATTATTGTACTGTACCATTCCTGATTGTTTGGTACAATATATATATAAGGCTCAGTGTTCATTAAAAATCTCATCTTTGATTAATCACAGTTCAGATTAATCCAATAGCATAACATATATAAATTCACATCAAAATAGTTATTTTAACACTGAGCAGAGAAGCATAATTCTTTTGGTATAGTTTTCAAACTAACTTACCTAAGTCCAACAAAAATGAATCAAACATAACATTGCTGTCATACCTCTCATCCAAAGTCATCCAAACTTCAGATTACTTTAATTCTGGCATCTATGTCAGAAAACAATTTTCATACAAATGTTTGTATTTTATTCTGGCGTGAACGTGAATGCGTTTACTCATTACAAATCCTTCTGACTGTGAAGTTTTAGCTTTACTGTATGTGAACACCTGTTTCATATTGAAAGCTCTTGACCTACAGCAAATCAAAAGGGAATACAGAGTGATGCAGAATCAAGCATGTACAACTGAAAATATGAACCAATGACTTCTGTCAGCTAAGGTGTGTGCACTGACTAAACAGGGCAAATGGCAAACTTAATGTTCATAATCGCAGGTGTCTGGGGATACAGGCCTGTACTTTGCTAAAGGTTACCAGTGCCAATGTTTGGAATTTTGATGAAGTGAGTCACCTCTATGAATAAACCTTAAAGGTTACATTTTACATTTTTTACTTTTTACCAACCTCAATCACATATAATTATACAGTATGGAGTACATTGTAATGCATGCTGTATTCAGTATGTATTGCTTTTGTTTTATGCATTTTGCCCATTGGCGGAGCCAGAGGGGTGGCCGGGGAGGCACTGGCTATCCCTAAAATATGATTGGCCACCCTGGGTGCCACCCCAAATTTCTATCACGTAACTGGCTGATAAGAATGATTGTGTCCACCCACTAGTAAACAGTTGAGGTTAATTCAGTGCGCATTTGAGTCGCCCACACATTGCGTCCTGTGGCAATGGATTCAAAGTTTAGAACGTATGTTTTTTAAAAATATATTGGCATTGTCAAATTTGCAGTACAACAAAGAATTTGGATAAATTAATTTAGCAAACTTTACTAGCTATAGTCAGACAGTAGTTCAGTCAACTAATTTGGGTTTTGCTGTGTCACTTGTCAGCTAACATTAGCTAAAAAGCTACTTGAGGTATAAAGTTCTGAAATTGAGGAAGGTACAGTCCCCTCCAAAGGTATTGGAACAGCAATACACTGAATATATTTGGGGTTGAGATAAAAAGATGAACACGAGACAAGAGTTCAGAATTTCAGCTTTTATTTCCTGGTATCACACCTAGATGTGTTAAACTACTTAGAACATAGCACCTTTGGTGTCAGACCACCCAATTTTTAGGTGAGCAAAAGTGTTGCGACAGAGAGTATTTAAGTAAATGAAAGCAAATAACAATTAATATTTGGTACCACATCCCTTGCAATTGTGTTTTTGTAGACTTCTGAATTCAGTGAGTAGACATTCAGAACTATTTATTGTTTAACCAATCAATCTAACAGGACACATCTGGACAACAAGAAACACCTGTCAGTCACATGTTCCAATACTTTTGCACACCTAGAAATTTGGTGGTCTGATACAAAAATCTAGATAAAAATAGCAGGAAATAAAAGCTGAAATTCGGATCTGTCATCTCATGTACACCTTCAGACCTCAAACTCAATTGTCTTCAGTGTGACAAAGGAATTTACCTTGCTGTATTTTCGAGTGGCAACCAATACCACAGGTGGAAATCAGAATATTAATGTTAATACAGAGTTTCCTGCTATCCGCATACTCTGATTCATTTATATGAAGCACTAAGCGAAATTATTGTCTCCAAATTGTTCGAGGTCAGTCCAGTTCTTGAGGCACATTAAATCAATGTTAAATTGTTAAAAATGGGATAGGATAAATACATGGAATATGCATATTATATCTTGCTTAGTGGGTTATTTTGAATGTTTATGGATTTTGGACCCCCTAAAGTAGCCTTGCCCACCCTATGGAGACCCCATTTATACAGTTCTAGAAACGCCCCTGATTTTGCCTACCCTTAACACTATGGCCCAGATTTAGATACGCAGCACAACAGGTGGCCTGACGAGGGTATATTGGTGCAGTCGCAGTCTGCCTGAAGTTAACGTCTTATTTACAAAGGCTACAGCTCATTACACAATCAGCGAATGGGACTGCCTACTAATCACGTCTTGCGATTGAGGCAGGTCTTAAACGGCCTAGTTAAAAAACCTGTTAAGTGCATTGAGTATCTTCACTACATTTGGCGATGTCCATGTATCTGCTGCCAGTTAAGAGTTTATCCAGCGCAGGACAAAATGTGTAGTAATCCAGCTGTGGCGGCATTTGTCTTTTTTTTACCTTACCGCAACTTTTTTCTGAACTTCGGACACTTGTTACTTTCACTACGGTTAAGCACGTCATTCCTGTCACTTTCCATTGCTTCGCATGACACATTGCTTAATTGAATACCTTATTTAGTAAATGTTATCTGTGACAAACTCCCAGTCTTAATTATTGCTTGGCTGCAATCATTAATTAATATCTACTATTAATAATCTGTTTGATGATTTCTTGCTCTGGGAGTTAAATAGTGTGATTCTTGTTGCAAAGATTTATTTCAGTGCATCTTTGGAGCCTAGACCTGCTCTAGGCAGATACATTTCTCAAATCGACCCTCGTTAATTGTGTGAACTTGAGCAAATTCAGCGGAATACATAATCAGCCACACTTATAATATCTCTGCCCTTTATTTGTGCAATCCACCCTTGAATGCATATGCATTGAGGAGAGAAGCGCACCTTGCGATGACCCACCTCGATGGCATGCATACTGCGGTTCCAGGCCCATGCGCCAAATAATAAATCTGGCCCTATGTATCATTTAATCCGCAACACAATCAGAGTTTTGATCCCAAAAAACAATATGTAAGAGAATAACTCCATTAGAGGCGCAAAGCAAAACGCCGTTGAGGTTAAAGAGCTAATTCGGTCACCTGCTATAAGTATAAGCCTCGGAGGACACAAGCTTCCTGCTCGCCCCCACACGCTCATTACCGGACAAAAGCACAATTAAATGGCTGTGTGACTGCCCCATGGGGATGTCTCCCAGCTTGAGTCCACACGCATTACAGCTGGAGTAACAGTAATCTTCACCTTTGGCTCTTTGATACCGATAATGTGGGACCGAGGCGCAGGAGAGGTTCAGACAAAGTTCAGGGCAAAATGAGATAAAGATGCCGGGTAATTAGATAAGGCACGGTGGAAATCTGTGAAACTCCGGTAAATGTCAGCGTTGCTTTCCCATGGAGTCTACGAATCCTTTGAACAGAGGTCACGGATAGACAGCTGTGCACAGAGTCCCATACTCCTGTTGTACTAATGCATACTGCGTGGGAAAACCTCATAACCCACAGAAATAAGTCTACAGTAAAATCAGATGTGTGACAAGTGCTCAGGAAGCCATACATACATATTTCATGTTTGATTGAAATTGATGTTGATCTATGATTCCGTTAAACTAAATTGTAAAGCTTTATACTCGGTTTGCTGTACTGTCCCCAGCACTGGCAAAGGTGCGAAGGAGAAAGTGCCACATTTGCCAGTTCATTGTCCTGAATCGTTGAGTAATTGCATCTCCTTTTCGGCATTGCGGGTGCATCCAATTTCATCAAGAAAAGAGGAGCCATGGTATCATCTCTTACAAAATTGTTCAGTTGTAGATTGTTGAAAGTATTTACGCATATACTGCATGTTGGACATCATATCACATGATAATGAACAGTTTGCACTAAAAAAGCCCCGGACATCTCTGAGTACGCTGACAGAATGTTTCACAGCTGCTGCTATTTAAAGTTAAGTGTTATAGTTCTTCTTGCATTGTCGTCCAGTACATTTTTCTCATCTGTTTTCCTCCCACCTGGACCCCATAGTCCTGTGACAGAATCCTGTATTGCTGTCTTCACAAGGGCCTCCAACCAGTGTGAAGAACAGAAGTGTTATTGCAGGGAACAGACTGTAACCTGAGAAGAGAATTTCTACACAAAATCAAATATAAATGTAGGTGTAAGCAAATACTAAGGCCAAGTAAGTTCAGTGTTTTTTACAGTATTTTGCCAGTAAGTTTGCCTGGAACATTCTCCTGTGACTTTGACAGAACTTGGACAATGAATATGTTCTTGAAATGTTCCGTAATGTTGTTAAAACATGTTTGTGTTAATCGGGTGTTTACAGTGCGAAATGTCCATAACTCCAGATTTAACTTTCTGCTTTTAGTATTCTAGCAAGTAACATTTGTTGTGTTGTTGTTGTCGTTTGTGTTGTATGTGTGCATGCGTGTACGTGCACAGCGTGACAGTGTCTGTCCTCAGCAGGATCACCTTTGTTTCAATTTTGTTCCACAACTATGATGCCTCTCACCGTGAAGCATATGTCACATGACCTTCAAAGGCACTTATTTTCAGCCTCTGCAGGTGTCACCTCACATTGGCCCTCAGCAATCATGGGATGGCATTTATGATACAAATGTTTGGATCTTCTGACAGCCATGTTCTCAGGTTTGTCACAGGTTTATCACTTGCCCCTTTCCTTTGTCTGCACCATCCTTGTCAGGTTGCTTCTGCACCAGGCATACAATAAGCCTGACACTTAAACAGAGCTGAAAACAAAGCCATTTTAGATACATACTTTGACAAGGGGCAATGATTCAACTTGATGACTGAACAGAATCCTTGTTATTTTCCTGTGCCCCAGGATACTACAGGTGAAATATCAGCGCTAACACAACGCATAAGCAAGCATTGGACTGTGATGTGGAAAACATATACAGTAGGGTCCAAAAGTCTGAAATCCAAATTGTTTCACTACAAATTATATTATCACCATAACATAAACATTTGAGTGAAAAGTTGAATCTGTAAAAAATGTACACGAATTTCAGAATTTCTTGGTATTTGGTATGTCCCCCAGCTTTAATAGCAACATGCACAACAAGCTGGCATGGACTCCACAAATTTGTGTAAATCTGATGATTCATGCTACCTGAGCATTATTTGACAACGTTCCAAAGAGCATCTTGTAGGGTTGCCACATTTGATTTGTGAAAAACAGGGTCATTTGACACGCGACGCGGGGCTTTAAACCATATTTGCAAATATACTATGTTAACAGTTGTAGGACTCCCTATTGCCTCTCTTGGATGTCTAAACGTAAAGAGGAAAAAACTGATTAGCAGTAGAAGACTCTGTTTTACTTGGAACTCTGACATTTAGAAGTACAAAAAACGAATTGTCCCGGGAAAGGATAGTCATTTTCCAGGGCAGTCGCTCAAAAAAGAGAACAATCCCGGGAAAACCAGAACATGTGGCAACCCTAGCATCTTGTGATGTTACGGAATGTTTGGCTATTGTCAAGTGCCCCCCTAAATGTTCAGTGGGGTTGAGGTCAGGTGATTGTGGATTGTGCTGTACTCCTTGCTCTTCTTTGGTCTCCAAGTAGTTCTTGTATAGCTTTGAAGTAACTTTAATTTGATTTAAGTTTCTGTTTTTGATGAAAATGGAAAGGTTGTGCTGTAGACACAGACTCAACACATTATGCCGAAAGCAGGCCTGGGACTCATTGCATTGTGAACTGTAAAAGGCTGAAACTGAAAACAAAAGTAGGACACTACATTTTCTGTGTTGATTCCCAAAAATGAAATGTGTTCAGAGCAAATACCTTTGAGCTGCTTTCAGATAAGATATCAGAAATACAGATTTTGTGTGCTCAATTTTTAGTTGTATTGCCAAAACAAACAGGCAGCTTGAATCCAGTTGATAATGAATGACCTGAAAGCCAAACCAGAGCTGCATAGTAGGATCCAAACAAGAAAGCACAATACTATTTCTCTTTCTATTTCTCTTCTCTTCTGACTATTCATCAGTTACAGCAGAGCCCAAACACTGAATATCTTTTATCCCTGCCTGAGAAAATCTAAAAGAGCTTCCCTGAGGCCTCTGACAATGCATTACCTGGAACACAAATGAAAACATTGCTGCCATAACTTATGTTATTCTTTGAAGACTTTCAGCTCCAGTGAAGTCTCAAAGAATTCTACCAAATAAAGTGCCACACGAATCATCTCTTTCTCTCTAAAGTTGCAAAAGGTGCCTACAGATTAAGATCTTCTGGATTAATGTGGGGAAAAATCTAATATTCTAATAATATAACGACCCCACCCATCTCTCTCTCTCTCTCTCTCTCTCTCCCTCCCTCTGTCACATACACACACACAAAAGCTTTCTCTATCAAGATGCAAGACACAAGATGGAGGGATCACTTTGCTGCTATGAGTGAATGTCCTCTATCTTGGAAGCTGCTATAACCACCACTATAAATAACCACGGTGGACCTCGTGGACATTTCGTTTTAAAACTGCAGCAAAGTTTACCTGTGAGAATGTATTCTTCCTTCTACAAAAAAAGAGATCAGCGATACGTACTTGCATTGAGACTGGGTATAGTTTAACCTAATCTAACAGAGCAGGCATGACTAGCCAGTGGCCACACAGATGCTCTGCTTGTGAATGCAATCAGCAAGTTAGAATAACAATTGCAACTGGGAGACCACCGATGAATCATTATCGATTTGGTTGTGCTACCAGTCAGGAGACACCACAAAATTAGGCAGCACAGACATAAAAGATGAACTGACAGCTTAAAATCCAATTAGCAAAGCAAACAATAGAAGAAAAAAAAAAACTTCACGGTCATCTTAATAAAGCATGTAAATTGTGTTTTAGTATTTGCAATGCATCCAGCCTGGAATTAGTTGATGAAGGTAATTGGAAAATAAATGCTCTGTGATCAAGCAGAAAAAAGAAAATATAAAATGGCAGTGAGTTTTTCATTATAGTCTGTTTGAGAGGTAGAATTGGCAGTAGGAGGAGAAAGATAAACATAAAAAGATTTTACTCATTATTGATATGAGGAAGAGAGATGCAGTATGTACATTGATCCATGACATGCATCTGCAGGTACACAAATCAGTGGCTGGCAAAGAACCTAAAACCTGAGAACAGTGCATTGGTGCTGCAAGCAGCTGTATAATTTTAAACAACAGACAACTATTTGAAGTCTAATAATGAGCCACCAACTGATTCCTTTTGACTTATTGGTTGCATTGTAGCTTCTGTGCACTTAATGTGGAAAGGGTCATAAATTGAAGGCTATTCGAAATATCCAATTTCTTTGCTGTAATCAAAATGATTTAATGCAACCCAATATCTTATTATTTTATTGGATGTTCCACAGGTATTGTTCTCACATTAGATTAATCAGGAAAAAAGCAATTTGCCACTGATCCTTATTTGAATCGACTAGCTAATCTAGTTAATCATGTAAAACAATCAAATTACGGCTTACTGTTATGGTTATTTTATAGCTTCAGCGGGCATCAGCTCTCCAATGAAACGGCAAATAAATGAATTGGTTATTCGAAGGGAAAGAATATTTTTATTTTTTTCCCCAAGAAATCAAGCAACAATTTAATTATCCAGTATTTCAGTACTACTGCCCACCCAGCATTGCTATCCCTGTAAAGAAAACCTGGTAGCTACAATACACCCTGAAACCACTTATTTTTAAATCAGAGTTAAGCCAGATGACAGAGGACAGAAGATAACTACTGTTTACTGAGGTCATAACTTTCAGTAATGAAGAATCTGTATAGATGAATCGATCTTTTATTCACTCGGTTATTTCATTTTTAGTAGATGATCAACGTTATTTTCAAAGCATTGACTACACAGTTAGAGTACATTTTCAGAAGACTAATATAGACGGTGTCCACTACTGGTAATAACTGCACAAGTTGGGGAGCAGTGACATCACTCAGGAAATTATGAGATGAAAGTTACAAACAGAAAGTAATGAACAGAGTATTCAATTAATCAAATCTGATAGTTATAACTGAAGAGAAAATAGGTTCTCTGTTCAATGAAACCTAAGCTCCTTTTAGGTTTCATAACAGGGTTATATTCCACTAACCAAATATCACTGTGTATTCTTAGTTATAAAAAGGTCTGCATTTTATAGATTAATTAAAATTGTCAAACGTAGAAGACTGTGGTGTGTGGATTCCAGCTGTAGGTACAAAAGTCAAATATCAGGAATCTGTGTACTGTGTTGTAAGTCTGAATGCAGTTTAAACAATACAATTCCTAGATTAACATTTTACAAGGAGTCATATTTTTCTCTTCTGTGTCAAGGCAATACCTGAGTCTAGACAGGAATGAATCAGAGAGACTTTGGCTTGTTAATGTGTTTATTCTTGCCCTGAAATCAACCCTCATAACATGACTGATCATTGTGCCCTTGCTGACAGTTTCCTAAGAGGAGGCTGGCCCATGGGCTGGATTTGAGGTCAAGATCCTGTCTCCAAGCCTTCAGCAGGTTGTTACCTCAGGGTCGGAAACCATGACTAAATTGGTTACAGAAGTATTATAAGGTTTCCTGGTCAGTATTGCATGGCCAGTCTTCTGGAAAGAATTCCTCTGCAATATTTCCAAAGGAAACAAAACAAAACAAATAAAAAAACAAAACATTTTACAGGCAATAACGCAGTAGAATGCCTGTTTCTGAAGGATTGAAGAATGCTGCCAATACTAATACATTTCCAAGGTATTGTTACTTTTGTGCAATATAACACATTTATTTCAATATTTTATGCCCTGTCACTCGCAGAATAGTCAAAATTAGGAATTAACTTTAGGCATTACTGATGTTACAATGTATAAACAGATGGATAGAATTACCACAGATTAACATCATGCAATTAACAATGCAAGCTCTGGTGAACAGAACGGAAACAGGGACAGAACTACTGCAATGCAGCTCAATTGTTCAAGGTTGGTTTTTGGAGCAAAGATAAGGGCAGCAATACAAAAAGCCAGCCAAGCTAGCCACTTTAGGAGCAGCTCTTTTCAGTGTGGTACAGTGAGCCCGGTGACTCCTAGCTTTGGGGTTATATCTTTTCCCATTTTATCAATGCACTGCATTAGTTGGTAAACAAGAGATGGGGGGGGGGGGGGGGGGTATATATATTGAGTATGTTGAGCATTGGTGGTCATGTTAATACTTCTTATGTTATGTTAATACTTAAGCACACGTGCTTCTGCTACTAACTTCTTCAGGACTCAAATTTTGTTCTGAAATAATTTGGCACAATACAATGTTTTCTCAAAGCAAACAGAATGTCAATGCATGACAGACAGTCTGATGTCCTTGTAGTGAGTCTAGCAAGGTTTTCTTTTATAGCTGCAGCAAAAACTGCATGAACACAAAAAACAACCCTTTTTTGGGGGGTTGAACTGGACTTTAAGAGTTCTCAATCTCTTAAAGTCTAGTTCACCAACTTATACATTTCAAATGAGTACATTTGGCTTTTAACCATCTCTTAAAATTAAACATCTACTGTGTGACACTATAATTCCATATTGGATCAGTAATTTGTTGAAAACCTGCCTGTAAAAGTCTCCTTATTACAGTATATCACAAACGTTTTGCAGTTCACATTATTTGAGTCCACTATATTGTATTTTGTCTGTCCAGGTTTTGTTGTTAGCGTTTCCGTGTTTTAGTAACCTCTGTGCACACCGTAGCCACCCAGTCAGTTTGTTCACTTCATTCATTCGTTTCACCTGTGTTTTACTTCCTGGTTGTTTCCCACACCTGATTGCTATTTCCCTCTTGTTACCTGTCTTATTTAAACCCCTCAGTTTGTATGTCTCGTCGCCAGATTATTATGTGTCTTATCCACACTCTCCAGCATTTTCTGATTGATACCCATTACGACCTGTTTCGCCCCCGACTTCCACGTTTTGTTTATCCCATCTGTTTCATTTGGATCCGTAGCTTATCGACCTGTTTTTGGACCTTGACTTTTGTTTCTGGATTTTGTTTCTGTTTGCTTAGCCTGCTAGTTACTGACCCTTCGCCTGTAACCACGGTTACGATTTGGATAATGCCCGTTTTACCTGGTTTTGACCCATTGCCTGCACTTTGTATTACGAACTGCCTTAAAAAATAAAGACTCTGAACGAACCTTCTTCCCGTTGGATTACTGCGACTGGGTTTTCTTGTTCTACAGACCTGATAGGATTTAAAATATTTAACAAATAAAAACTTAAAATAGAAAAACATTTTAGCAAAAGGAAAATCTCATTAATTGCAAAGTGTATTCGAACACAAAACATCGCATTGTTTATGGTTCTGAAACATCTGATCTTTTCAATCTTTTCAATTCAGATATTCTGATCATCGCCACCACACATTAATTAAAATTCAGCATTAGTATGTAAATGAGTTCCCATTCTCTGGTGTACAGATGGAGTGGACCGTATCTCATAAGAGTGCCAAACCTAATGCAATCCAATGTGAATGCTTCCTTGTAATGAGGCACCCTGCTTCTATCTTTCATTCCTCCAGCATTCGACAGTTGTTTCTTCAATTCAAATAACTTCAGTGCATCCAGCATGATGGCATTTTTGTTCTGCCATATTATTTCAGATCTTTTCTATCTTGCAAGCAAACATAAGTATAGAATAGAGCAACCTGTGGACTGTAACATGTAAACATGTATTGCCTATATTCTCATCACAGCTGCCAGCCTGCTGCTGTCTCTGGCAGTTGCCTCAAGTCCAAATTCATTGTGTACACCTGAAATACCAGATACATGCTGAGTCATTGCCTTTTGTTTTGGCTTAGAGTGCTCCTGAGAAATCTTTAGTTTTCAAAGTATATATTTTTCAATCAAAGGTTCCATTTTTTGACATTTGGTTTTGGCACCTTTTTTCCCCTATGTGGCTTACTAATGTAAGTAATGCCCAGATCAGTGTACACAACTGGTGAAATTTCTGGTTGCCACTGAGGTGGAGGTGGAGAAGTGAAAATCTGGCTAAATCAGGTTGAAAAGAGAAGGTTTTCTAGCCAACTAGGATGTAGCTAGGCTATATGTGGGTAAAACCTGAGCTATATTTCGGTAAACCTAGTTTGTTTATGTCAAAACACCACATCTAGATTTCCACCCCTCTAGACATCTGGATTCCTGCTTTTGGTCACATCATGCAAATAAAGGTCTGATCTTCTAGTTTCACATGAAATTAAAAAAAGGAAAATGAGATCTGTGCAAAGATATGGCATTTATCGCGTTGCGTCACATATACTCTATTTGAATCCACTGAAAGACCTAAAATTAACGAGCCAATGTTAGCTAACACTATCGTTAGCTAGTAAAGCTCTCCAAGTCAAACGCTAGTCATCAAACCTCAATGCCAACTAAATATTTCCATCATTATTATAGACATCATCTAATATGCTTAAGCTTAACTGGAAAGCGTGAATATGACTATCAAACATTTTCTTAAATGTGTGCTTGCTGTCCGACATTTTGACCTAGCGAACGTTACAATAGTTTGCTAATATTACAGGAGCAGACTCTCATGAAGAGCATTCAGATAAAAAGTCAATCTACATCAAATAGGCATGGCAAATGACTAACTGTGGTCTACCATAAATTAACCCAAGATGCAAAATCTGGCTCTCAATCACGCTTACCTTGAATCAAAAGTGCTTCCAACATGTCCAGCATGTCTTCCAACATTCCAACACAATTGCCAATGCCCAATCCTGCTTCATCAACACAGGTAACATTTTTGAAAGGGTTAAAAACATTTTTTTATATACTTAATTTAGCCATGGATGGGTGACTTCCAGGTTTGTCCCCTGGAAGTCACCCATCCTGGTTGGTTCGGAGCAGCGGGCAGCCACAGTGCAGCTCCTGGGAGCCAGCGTGTGTGGGCTCCACGTGGGGGCAGGGTGTGTTGGCTCCACGTGGGGGCAGGGTGTGTGGGCTCCACGTGGGGGCAGGGGTCCAGCTGGTGGGGCTCGAGCCCAGGGCCTCCTTCCTCCAATGGTAGTCGTTCTAGCTACTGAGCCACCCTGCCGCCACCACCTGAAGATAATTTTAAAACCAGTCCTTCCGTTCCTGAGTGTTCAGCCTGTCCTTCATGTGCAAACTCTTCATGTGCAGGTACGTAAAATACTGTCTGTTCTGACAAAAGCCATTTCTCATGAAAAATGTTTTGGGTGTCTTATCCCATGCATTTGACTTATTGGTCTTGTGGCTCATGGAATCATTGAAGAGATTGTATTTATTTATTTATTTATTTATTTATTCATCTTGGTTTTTTTTAGCTCTATTTTAGTTTGCAAGCTACTGAAAAAGTGTAACTTCAGCAAGAAACACTTCAGCAAAGATGAACTGGCAGCTAAGTGTGGAGAAGAGTCTTCTAATGCGCACTAATGTGGATAAATGATGCTGTTTTGGCTAAGGTTGGTGTGATCAGCACAATCACAAAGTCGCCTGAAGGAATATTGCTCTGGGCCCCCATCCTCCTGGAAAAATTCCCCCCCCCCCATAAAGGGTGACGTCACTTCCCACATGCTATTGTTTCTCCTCCCACCTGTCTTCCCCACAAAACAAACAAACAAAGAAAAACAGCGAAGTTTGCGTTGCCTTGGAGAAGAAGTGGTGCTGAAGTCTCACTGGCTGCAGGAACTCCAGTCCCCTCCTATTCATGCGTTCTCACTCAACATAAGTTTCAGAGCTTTGCGTGTTCTCCTTTTGTGATTTATGAAAAAATACTTCTAGATGCATCTTTCTTTATGTTTCTTTATGTTTGCCAAAAAAGTTATTCTTTTACATTTGATCCTAACCCATTTTTGTGCTGTTATCATTTATGTAACTTACTTTCCAGAGATCACAATATTTGGCAACCGTAATTTACATTTTTCTGCTTCACTATAATCAACATTTGCACTTGATACAGCACATAAAATACATATGGGGAATGTAGCTATACTTTCTAAAACTGGTTTGCCTTTGTAGAACACAAACTAATCGCAGTTTGACAGATGGTGTCCAGAACACAACTCTTAGTTCCAATAAAAATAGATTGGTAACCAGAAGAGCATTATGCATACTTTATTGTGTATGCACTATATTCATAAGCACCCAGATCCATGTTTTCTGAGATAGTTGTTGCACTGATTTAGTGAATGTATGTGTAACTGGGTAAGCAGAATATAGGGTTTAAACAATCTTCTAAATCTTCCTTTCTATTATTTATTATTAATTATTATTATTATTATTATTATTATTATTATTATTATTATTATTATTATTATTATTATTATTATTATTATTATTATTATTGTTATTATTATCACTTGCCCCTACTTATAAATAACTTCAGTCAATAACACCATAAGACCTCTATTGACATAATATTGTTCAGGACAGCAGGCTACCTGTTCATGTAGGTCAGTATGAAATTTGCATAGTCCACATCCTTGTGTTACCAAGGATGAAATAAAGGAGGGTGTGTGGGTGGGGTTGTTGTCTTATCTGCACCATAATCTCTCTCCTTTTCACGCCTTTAGCTAGCAGAATTCACTGAAAGCAAATGAGCTACCTTTTTTTGCATACGTAGGATAGGTATATCTATGAACACCAGAAAACTGCACTGACTCATCATGCCCCACTACTGTATCCAATAAAAGAGACTTCATAATGCTTTTGATAATTTGCTAGGGGAGTGCAATTTCAGCACATTAAAAGGATATTTTTAAGTGTCAAAGTGTAAGTAAGTTCAAGGCATCTTAATATAGTAACACAAAGTTAACTTGCATAATCCTAACAGCTATTATGCAGCTGCATATTTCATTATTTCAACACAGCTAAATAATACATTCATTTTTAATAGCAGGACACCAATTTAGTCCATTTTACTGTGAAGATGGCCAGCATAGGAATAGGTCATGTCGGAACTCTGCGTATGCATTATGATACTGTGTGTGTGTGTGTGTGTGTGTGCATTGCTGGGGGGGGGGGGGGGGGGGGGGGCATTGATAGCCAATAAGACTCTGATAAAATGTGTCCCTGCCAACATTAAAATCATGTGAAGGAAATTGAACCGACGATGAATTTCAGGAATGCATATTTAAATAAAAATATGATACTCCTGCCAGCAGATGCTCCTTTTCTGTACAATGTGTTCAAGGTTCATAGTTCTGACGCAAATGTCAGTGAATTAATAAAAAATGATCGTATAAGTGTGAGCACATTATGCTCTGGCTGGTAATTACTGCACCCAGGGGTTGAATAAGTACAGATGTGATTCTGAAATCCCTGGTATCTGACAGAATACACCCACCTTGTGCCAAATGTTAAAATATCTATCTAATGTCTATTCGAGATATTGCAAGCAGACAGACATCCGCCCACGCGCACAGTATATACAGTAGGCTCCAGAGGAATTGGCACCCTTGATAAATATACACAAAAATGACTGTAAACTAACAAATAATACCGTTATTGACATACTTTTTTTCCAGTCAAATGTTTTTTTATTCCACACAAATTCGCAAACAAAACATTCAACAGTGTCCCCCCCCCCACCCCCCCCACCCCCCTGACGTAGACTTTATTTTCCAATATGTGTAAAGTAGTGTCGTTTATTAATGATTCAATGGAATCAATTGAAAAAATCTACCTTTGCTAACACCCCTGGTTTAATACTTTGTGCAAAGCCCCCTGGCCAAATGACGGCAGAATGTTGTCCTTTGTGATACGGTTAGAGAAGACATTTGGAAGGATTTTTGACCATTTTCCAAAACATTGATATCCTTGGTTTCGTGCATATGGTCTCGCCTCTTTAGTTCACACCACAGGTTTTTAATGGGATGTACATCTGGGGAAAAAGATAGCCACTGCAAAACACAGATGTTGTTTTCACTTAACCATTTCTTTAAAAAAAACTAAAAGATTTTTCCCTTTTTCTCCCAATTTGGTAGCCAATTGTACCCCATCTGATCCAATTAGAATTAATGTTAGATACACCGCCAACATCCCGTCCCTCGGCGGCCCGAAGGAGGACAACATGCCTTCTTCTCATCTCATGCTCATGACCGTGATTCCATGGCGCCCAAGGTGCTTTATTGTGCATCGACCTGCTGCTCCACGTGAGCCGGCCAAACTTGGCTTTTGGCAGGACCGGGAACCGAACCAAGGTCCCCGGTGTGTAAGTCCACTGCATCTTAGCCTGTTGCGGCACCGCAGCTCCACTTAACCATTTCTGTGTGGATTTTGATTTTCAGTCATTGTCCAGCTATGACCAAGTCATAGCTTCCTAGTCTAGTTTTGAGTGAAACAGGTGATGGAATGAGACAATATCATTAATTTAGACTTAAAAATAAGTAAAATCGTATTTGGCAAAGAAAATCTCTCTCTTTACATTGAAATAGGCGGGTGAGTAACCTCTCACCTGTCTAAATATTTGTTGAACAAATGCATTACCAGTCAGCGAAAGACAAAATAATCCCTAGCCGAGGGCAACGACGTTCTTTTGAATTTGAGGGTTACATAATCAGGGAGCATTGTCCTGGTAACTTTCTAGAAGCCTTTGCTTTCACTGCACTTCACTGTGCTTTCTAGTGAACTAGCCAAGCTAACCCCGTTACACAAGTATGTGTATTTCATGCCCTTGGTAAGACAAAAAATAATAAATTCAATTATGTATAACAATACACATGCTTTTGCACAGTGTAGCTTTGCTAGTATTACAATTTGTTCGTGGGTATGTATGTTTGAAAGTCTATAAAGTATACACTCAGTGATCACTTTATTAGGTAGACCTGTACACCAGCTTGTTAATGTAAATATTAAAAGTCCTCTTTAGGTGGGAGCCCGTGGCTGTTTCACAGAGCAAGATTATTGAGTTGGCTGGATAACTCCACTGAGTAAAACCAGTGCACTGAGCAGCTCTTTTTACTTCAGTCCATGTTCCAGATTTGGCAGAGTTATTCCTCAGGTATCCTGCTTTGCGAAACAGGGCCCAGGTCTCTTTTGGGAGAACTGAGATCTCCCTGGCTTTCCTGGAATACAAACCCTGCTTGTAACCCACTTCTGTATCTGTTGCAGAAGCAAGTTCCTAATCAAGTTTTCATTCAGTTTATCGGTGCAGTTTTTGGATGTCAAGCCTATCTCTGGCTCAGTAGTAAAGTAGAACAGAATTGCACTGGGTTTTTCTGTCTCACCTCTCTACTGCTGATCACATATTTTCACATCTGTCACACTATACTCTCAAGCATGTGAGAACAGTATAGTTCAATTGACTGTAAATGTAATATCTGTGAAAAATATCTGCACACTGTCCATATATGTAAAGCACATGAACATAGCAGTAGATGTTTGAACAGACAATATCAATAGTAATATTGATGTAATCTGTAAACAGTTTTTTCATGTAACTGTTTTGGCTCATCATCATTTTCTTCCACCCCACACATGCACACGCACACACACTCAGACAGACACACACACACTCACGCACACACCATCTTTCAGACTTTCCTTTTTCCTCTTGCACACACAGAGGCACACCCCTGAATAAACAAATTGGATCACCCTTCTTCGAGGATCAATCAAGCAACACAGTAACTGACTAGACACTGAGGATGCTGATTACTCCTAAAGACACATTTAGCTTGGGGGATAAGACATAAAATGCTTAAATAAATGAACGTATAAACGTGCTCCCTTGTTAAGTGCCGGTATGAACAATAACCCATTTTAAAATCCTCGAATGGCAGTTCCTGCTGGATTACTTTGGCAGTAAACCTAAATGCAGGGCACCTAAAGGTAACTCAAGGATGCACACTGCATTGTAGAACCAGTGAAGGAGAAAAAATGGCACCATAAAATAGCGTAAATAAGCAGTGAAGGAAGGCACCGTTCTCCCGTTTAAAGAGCCCTCATCTGAAATTCGCCAGGCATCCATTAAAAGTTTATTACCGAGCATGGCCCTAGTTATTCAAGAAGAATGTGTATTATATACGAAGACAACAATTCATAAACCAGTAAACTCGGTGGGGCTATAGGAAATGCGCCCTGTTTAAATGTCACAATGATTAAATTCATCTTTGAATCCAGTTTAATTATTATATCACATACACTCACCGAGCACTTTATTAGGAACATTTTTACTTTATTACATCTACTTATTCATGCAATTATCTAGTCAGCCAATTGTGTGGCAGCAGTGTAATGCATACAATCATGTAGATACAGCTCAGGTGCTTCACTTACTGTTCACATCAACCATCAGAATTGGGAAGAAAATGTGAACTAAGTGACTCAGAAACTGCTGATCTCCTGGGATTCTCACACACGCTAGTCTCTAGAGTTTGCAATGAATGGTGCAAAAAATCCCAAAAAAATCCAGTGAGCAGCAGATCTGCAGAAACGCCTTGTTAATGAGAGACGTCAGAGGAGAATGGCCACACTGGTCAAAGCTGACAGGAAGGTGACAGTAACGCAAATAACCACACATTACAACAGTGGTATGCAGAAGAGCATCTCTGAGCACACAACGCATCATAACTCTGTGGAATTAAGTGGATAGGTTTAAAGTTTAAAAAGGAAGTCTAATAAATACCTAATAAAGTGCTCACTGAGTGTATATAAATCCTGTCAGTGGAAACCATCTCATTACAATTTCTCTTTGACTTTAGTTCACTCTTTAGGGAGTCCACAAATCTGTAGAGTCAAATGCTTGGAATGGATTCAATGCTTCATTGAGCTTGTCTGGTGGACTAGAACCTATGAAATACTCTCTGGTCCTCTTGGTTGGCTCGATTGCCCCACTCAAGATCAATCGAGCACAGAAAAGCATTTTAATCCTAACAATTATGTATTGTCTGCAAAACTGCTGTCAATCCAGTTTTAGGAATTATTTATTTGTCAGATACCTTGTTTTCATAAAATGGCATATTAAAAATATGGAGAGACAGTACAGTTTTATTTAATTCGGTATCATGCATGCTGAGGGGAATTTTCAGTTCTTGGAGCTGGAGTTTGCCTTGAGCTTTGGAGCAGAGAAGAAGCACCATTTTGTGCTGCTTTCTAAAATGTATGCTTAAATTAAATAAATAAATCATATATTTGTTCTGTTATCGTGCCCCCTCTCTCTCTCTCTCTCTCTCTCTCTCTCTCTCTCTCTCTCTCTCTCTCTCTCTCTCTCTCTTTCTCTCTTTCTCGCTCACACACTCTCTCTTTCTCTCTCTTTCTTTCCTAAGGGTCAAAACTAAACTAAAAGACTAAACCCCTAAAATAAAGCAGCTGAATTTCAAACCGTAAATAATCTATGTTGCATGAAGAAACAACCTGTCACTCATCACAAACTCTGTCATCAAATTTCAATTAAAAAAAATCTAGGGGGTTTTCTCTTCTGTTAAACATAGTGGCGGACAATTTCTGACCCTTAAGACAACACGGGTTAATAAAATGTTTTGACTTAATTGTAAAAAGTGAGCATATTTTTGTAAGACAGAGCGTGATTTCTAATTTCCATGTCTTGTTCGTAGACTTAATAAGAATATTGAATCTTCAATCTAGAATTTAATCTAGAATTAATGTTTGATTTTATCTTGGTTGATTCCATTAGTATCTTGTTTTATCAATGAATTTGGAGAAGCAGGGTCATTATTTAAAATGGTAATTAATAATTACTATGAATAAAATTGCCGATTGAAATTTGTTGAAATTATGCCTGTTGTTAACATTAATTTTACTGATTTCTAAGTTTAAGATTTATTAGGAGTACACTGCAGTATCCCGAGAGCCATCAAAGTCTGTTAGAGCCCTGAAAATCAATTTGTGTTAGGTATAAACAGATGTTCTCTCAGAAAAGGAGGACGATGTTTCACTAATTCTGTTTGAAATTGATTTTTCAATTGAGTGAACAGTCAGTGTTGCACTTGAATAATGTGAAAAGACAAAAAAGCCAGTGTAGCAAGCCTCTCAATTTACAGCATATACAGGTTTGTATGAACAGCTTATGATTTATTAATTTCAATATCAAGAGAAAATTAATCATTCAGTTACCAAGAGAAAAAAATATAGCTTTTAAAAATTACTACTAGTAGCTTTACAGCCTGTAATAATTAGTGTCCTTCAAAAAACTTGGGCACGATTGACACTGAGTCTGTGTCACTAACTCAGGATATGACGATCATTTCAGGGCCATTGGTGAGTGAAAGTACTGCATTTTATTAAGTAATAAAACCATAACTTCTGGATGCACAAAATCACCAAGTGTTTGCATGGCCTTTCTTATTATTAACCGTTGTTTATACACGGTCATGGTTCTTTGCCCTTGTATTTACTGGAAGCTGTTAAAGGTTCAATAAAATAAACTTGCATTCTTTTGCCATAGCTACACAAATTCTGCAACTTTATTTATTAGCTTTTGCTAATAAAAACATATGAATTGACAAAACACTTAAAAGACGATCAGTCCAACCAACCATTGCTTTTGTCAGAACAAGCATTTGTATTATAGAATAGAACGCAGTATAAGAATAAACATCTGCCAAAGCAGATGTTAAAAAAAAAAGCTATGGGCTTCATAAATAATAAAAAGACAATTCTTAAATTGCGTGTACAAGTAATTTAAGAGAATCAATTTTCTCCCAAATTTTTCCTTAGGTATGAATACAATTTAAGAGACCAATACAATTACAATTGTATTCATTATATACATTCAGTGAGCACTTTATTTGGTATTTATTAGACTTCCTTTTTTACTTATTGGTCTTCTGCTACTGTAGCCTAGCCACTTAGAGGTTTGAAGCATTGTGTGTTCAGAGATGCTCTTCTGCATACCACTGTTGTAATGTGTGATTATTCAGTAATTTATTTATATAGTCATTTATTTTGTGATGAGATGGACACTGAATTCAATATCGATATCGGAACAACAATTGAGGTGAAATGTCCCTGCATATAGGGTCAACAGACAGTGTGACCATGCTCAACATCATGGCTTACGTTGATACTTCTTCTGGATGCCACCGTTCGTCAGGAAAAGAGTGTGTATTTAGAGACCGCACTCATGTATCTGCAGAGACAGACAAATGGTTGTTGTCCCAATTCAGACTACTACGGCCGATGCTTCTACAAATTTGTGACTCATTTATGAGACAGACACACAGATCCAACCCAATTCCACCATATGATAGTTGCCCAATGGACTTACAGCAATAGTAATATCAGTACGCCAATATATGACACCGCACAGCTGGGGATACATTATTTTCTTCATACAGTTTCACATCGTTTGCATTATTTTCTCTTTGTCTCAGGTTATTGTGTTTAAATTGTTTGGCTTCATGCTGCTTTGTTTGGTTTGACAGTGTAATTAGTTTTCAATGATTCATCTTGTCATTGATTATCAAAACAGACAGAAATGGGGCTCCTGTGTTGTTTGGTCATGAAATGCAATTCGATTCACGTAGACAATTCTGCAAATTGTGAATTTTTCATCAATAATGTATTTTACCCTCCACATGATGGTTAGACTGGGATTTGGGACAAGACAGTCCAGAAACAAATAATTATCTTTATAAGTCAACAATGCTATATATCTCTTTATTTATAAGGGACACTTTTCAGTTAATCTTTTGAAAATGAATAAACAGATAAAACAGGGAAATCCCAGAGTAACTGATTTACATCATTCCTGTACTATGCCCCACAGGGTAATCAGCCATGCATAGTCTACTATAGAATCTTAGTTTACCAAGTGATGAGTATATTTTCATACCTTCATAAATAAGCCATTAATTAACAAACAGGTCATTGACTAGAAACAGTCCAGAATGGCAATTTATCTTCATTTTGCCCCTTTAATTGCATATGTTTTCTTGTTGGTAATATGAGCAATTCAGTAATATTTATGGCTGTTACATATTAACTGTATCTATTAAGATGAATCTTAATTGCAGCTGATATCACAAAACCACAGTCATTTTTACATTTCACATTTATTTAAATGAATACGGGTCTCCGAATAAGGTATAAACACAAGAGTAAAAAGTCAAAGTCTTTGCTACCACACAGATGTAGTTCCTGAGTTAATTAAACAATTAACACCCCAGCATGCTTAGGGCCATATGCTGGCCTGGTTCTTTATAATTATGAATAGCATGGTGAGAAGACAAAAGCTCAGTGATTTTGAAAGAGGCATGATTTTTGGCAGGTGCTTCAGTGATGAAGACAGCTCAATTTGCTGATGTCTCAAGAGGAACAATGTCTTTGGTGATGTCAGCAATGAATTCTTTGGGAAAGTCATCATCAGGAAAGTGCAATCATGGTTGGAATTGCTAACTCCTGTATTTTGATTTCTGTGAGTTGGTTTTGACGTACAAGACAATGGGTGGGGGGGGGGGGGCAACACAAAATTGAAAACTGCAAATTCCAATCTAGGCTGTGTGCCGTCAGTTGAAGCAGGAAAAGGTCCATCGTTACGACCCTCAGCAGGTCGTAGTACCTCCTACTCATTGTTATCTTTGTTTTTTTATGTTTCAGTTGGCAATTGTGAACACCTGGTGATTGCCCTATAAATATCACCCCCAGGGCTACCTTTCTTTTCTGTCTTCTGCAGGGATTATTTGATGTCCGCTGTACCACTTAACGTCAACCCACGCACGTGCTAAAAAAAGTTTTACAGCAATATAGCCCATCCCTGTGGTGAAAGCTTAGAGCATTCTGCACAGATTGGACAAACATTTGCGCACAACGCAAATGCTCATTGGATGTAGGGGGCGGCCTGTAGTGTAGTGGTTAAGGTAAATGACTGGGACACGCAAGGTCGGTAGTTCTAATCCCGGTGTAGCCACAATAAGATCCGCACAGCTGTTGGGCCCTTGAGCAAGGCCCTTAACCCTGCATTGCTCCAGGGGAGGATTGTCTCCTGCGTAGTCTAATCAACTGTATGTGGCTCTGGATAAGAGCGTCTGCCAAATGCCAATAATGTAATGTAATGGATGTTTGCACACGTCTGCATATTCCTTCGGCAATGCGAAGACAGCAATATTCTTAAACTGTTCATCACCTGAATATGACACATTACACCTTGTTGGAAAGGGTGTGTTACCATGATTTGCATTAGTCTGGTACTGAAATGACCTAGCAATGCATTTATGCAACAACAAGAAGCAGTTCAAGACTATATTTGCTTAGGTATAGTCCCGGCAAATACATAGCTGAGCGGATTATGAAATAAACTTCAATGTTAGTCAGAAAACAGTCATATATTCATCACCAGATGGAATATTTGGTTACATAAATATGTCTGTATTGAATAATTTGCAAAAGAAATATGTTGGCCAGACGTGCAAAAAGAATGATGAAGCTCGAGTTTTACTGCCCTGCTTTGCAAATCAGAGGCTAAGTATCTAAACTGCTGTTCTCGCTAGTGGAGAATCTTTTTAACTGGCATCCTCATTTGCAGTTTTATAATGACACAGTTTTTATTAATATAGGAATATGAACGCAACAATAATTTTGGCTGTTATTGCCTCAAAGTTGATAGGGTTAACTCTATGTCAAAACTAAATAACTGGTTTAAATGAAGTTATGGTGGCTAGCCTATGCTTGACTCACATTATACTGGTGTAGCTGGTTGCAGGACACCATAGTTGGTTGCAGCGCATACATCTCTCATAACTCTTGGAATACACTTTTGAAAGAATAGTGGTGCAAAGTGCACAGGTAATGGACTACCAGGTAGTGATATATGTGATATGGACACATTAAATATCTTTCACCACACCCTTGACCAACAGAGAAGGGCATGTGTGGCTCATACCGAAAGAAGCCGTTAGACCAGACCGCTTGGTTCCAACAGCGAAGGTTGTGGTTTCCGAAGGTGTGGATGGCTGGCTGGTTAAGCCCCTTAGATTAAACACCTTTATCCCATGTTTTTGTGAGGAAATGTGTTTTAGAGTATAGACTATTGTTAATAGGATGTAGTTTAAATCAAGTCTCCCCGAACTGCACAACTACTGTATCCTGCACCCACTCATTATTTGTTCCAACTTTTTAAACTCCCCATGTCCTCTCCCATTGTAGGTCCTCAGTGAATCCATGAGCATATCTTTTAATGTACTCCCACTGCCCTCCCTCAAAAGGCATTTTTGCCTTTTGCCTGGCCATCATTGTAAAATACAGAACTTTTGTTCTTAATTCAACTTCTTGGTGTAATTAACCTTTGAGGTTAAAACAATATGAGTTTCTTATAATTTAGGATGGAGAAAAAAAAGTGTTCATAACACTCACGATTAATTAATTCATTTGTTACTTCTTTTCTCTTATTAATATCAAAATGCATCCTCATAATGTAAGTTGACCCTACTGCCCTAACATGTGCGTCAGTTGATCTTTTTCTTTTTAGCACCATTCACATGAGCAAATTAAAATCTCTCATAAAAGCACGTCAATGAAGGATAATTAAAGCCATGGATTTGTAGAGATTATAGAGGGTTTCCATCGGAAAACGAACATACTGCATTCTTTGCTGCTGTCAGTAAAGCAACATGTAGAAGATAGGATAGCCAATTAACCATTTTTTCTCCTATGAATGAAAAACAGCTTGTGCCAACAAGGATCTCACATTAGCGCAGTCCAATGTATATTCTAAACGATTGTTGGACCTATAGGGTACAGATGGATCTAGAAGAGCAAAAATGTGGGCACCCCTGGTCAAAAAGCCTTCTACAATGAATATCTAAGTGAACAGAAGCGAACCTGAGCTTTAAATGGTACAATGTTTAACACATCTCTTCAAATTTAAGATTTTAACTTTTTATTAAAAAAAAACAAAACAAATTTAAGCTTCAAAATAATAAAAAATTGAAAAAGGCCCTGTGAAAAAGTTTGGGAACCCTGTCAGTCAGTACTTTGTAACTCCTCCTTAGGCAACTATAACAGCTTGTAAACGCTTCCTATAGCCAGTATTTCAATTCTCACTTTTGGAATTTTCCCCCATTCATCCTGGCAGAATACCTCTAGAAATAATATTTTGCCTTCTTGCAGGTACAGCATGTTTGAGATCTCTCCACAGATTTTCATTAATATTCAAGTCTGGGGACTGTGGTGGTCATTCCATAACCTTCATCCGTCTTTCCTGGAGGTACTTCATGGTTGATTTCAAGGTATGCTTTGGACCATTGTTTTGCTGGAACAGCCCTAGCGATTAAATCATCTGGGTCTGGGCCTTAGTAATCATGTTTTAAAAAGTAACAAAGAATAATCCCAAAGGGTTCCCAAACTTTTGCTAAAAGGCCCTTTTCCTTTTGTATTATTTTTTTTCCACAGTAAAAATGAAAATAAAAAGCAATCTTGTTTTAAAATTTGCAGGTCTCATGTTTAGAGTTCAGCTTTGCTTTTGATCCCACATTTTTGCACCCACTGTAACATGCGACAAAGTATTAAGACTAGCCTCCTTTTCAAAAACCTCTTGTTTTAGATTTTTTATTTTGCGTTTAAGAACAATTATTTTGAGTTGCAGCAATGCTTGGGTAGATTAGTGTGCCACAGAGCAATTTTCAAATATTTAATAAGTGTATCCTTTTAATTTTTAAACATTATTTTTACAACAGAATCACGAATATGAAGTCACATAATAGGGTGTGAGACCAGCGTCTGCTGACACTGTTACCCTCAGCGTCAAAGAATCTACCATTGTCTACAGGAGGGATGTGACACCAGTGCAGTATTGTATATTGTGCTATCAACCATCCTGTTTGTGTTCAGATAAACTGGGTCACTCGAATTTAAATTCTGCAGTATAATGCAAAATAAAATATTTTTCTCAGTATAACCTGACATAGTGAAGCCTTGGCGATAGATATGCGCTGAGAGTGTTGTAAAAACTGTGATGAACTGTGGTGAGTGACTTGAATTCATTGCAGCCTGAGACGCAATTGTGTGTGCAAGCATGCACATTATTTAATAGACTTGATACTAATTTGAGTCAGTCATATTATTACAGCAGGCATTCACTTCTCACCTCTGAAAACAGGTGAGCATATCAATGAATGAGCTTCCTGATGATGGCGCACTAAACCTGAAATTAGTAACCTGGGAAGTGTTAATAGCCTTGATCAGTTTCATGAAAGCCTCAGGAAGCCAAATTAGATCTTTGCTTCCATCAGTATTTCAGACACAGTGCAACCTTATTTGCTGTACACCACCAGATGCTTAATATTTCCGATTTTTCTGTCATTAGTGGCTAATTACTCTAACAACCATCTCCAATGAAGGGTGAAAAGGGATCTGTGAAGCTAAGTTTACCACAAATTGTGCAGTTCCCTGTCGTTCTTACAGTACTTTACCGCGGATCTGCTTAACCTGAGTAATTTCTAAGAAAGATGCTTAATTAGTAGCTTTCTTTGCTTTTTTGTCACACCCCGTGTTTCTGTGCCATGATTCACTTTCTTGTTTTAATGTGTTTCTTTGTCTCTGTTTGATTTCTGTATTTGGAGTCTGGCAATGGCAATGTAATGTAACGTAGTCCTGAGTTGTCCCGTCCTGACTCCCCTGCCTGCCTTGCCTGTCTGTGTCCAGACCTGCTCCTGCCCAACTGCCTGTTTTCCCCTCCTCGTCCATGCCCTGCTCCAGCCCCACGCCCTCCTGCTGGCCTGCCCCGCTGACTGATCTCCTGGTTCTGACTCCCGCTTGGTTCTGGTCTTCACTCTGCCTTCTCCGTATTACCCTGTCTGCCTGGACTTTCACTTTTGCCTGATCTATAAGTTTCTCATTGCAGGAGATTGACCTGGTTCTGTGTCCAATGAATAAAGCCTGTCATTTATTACATTCTGGGTTCTGCATGTCACTCTGATCGGTTCCCTGACACATTTTTATATAAGAAGCACAGGGAAGAAATGAAGTATGAGGTAGAATAGAATGTCAGTGTCAATGCTTTTTGCACATAAAACTGAGGATCTCACCTCCAATTACAGGGCACATTGGTAACAACAGATAAACCAAAGACAGTAAGTGATGGATATCATCTGCCTATCCCTGAAGGCCTCATGGAAGTATAGCTGGAATGTACACACCCATTACCATCAGGATTATCCTGTTTCCAACATACTGCCTGATGGTGCTCTTCTCTGCTTTCTTATGTGAAGTGTGACATCCCATCCCTATTTATTACCCTTGATTTACTCCAAAAATCAGCATGTCCCACTCAGGTGTGCAATCGTTTGTCTTTTCCGCTGTCTCTGTGCATGCGACATGAAACAAGGGCCCAGGCAGAGTGCTTCTTGGACCAGTGCTATGATAATTCTTGGAATTTGCATATAATTCCCCAGGATGTGAATGACTTGCAGGATATTAAAGAACATGGGGGAGGGATATGGATGTAAGCAGGAGCACCCATGGGAAATAAAATAAGCCATTATCATTCTAATGCAGGCTTAAACTAAGAGCTGTGAAATTCCTGTGAGAAGATACCCCCCCTTCAACACTAAACACACCAGCCACTCAATATTCGTCATTTAGAGTGTAAATTATACACCGACAGTGATTGATTTCCAACCTGCCACAATTGGTCTCTTCCATTGCAGGCAGCTCTGACACATGGGCCAGTAAAACATAGGCTTGTTGTACAATTTGCCTCGTCTGAAGCTTTCAGGACACCTGTGCAGGTATTATTTCGGCACATTTTGTGTCTGCTAATTCATTCCAGACAGCTGAATGAAATCGGCAAGCACAGAAGGGGAAGCGACGAGTTGTATAAGTGCAGAACAATATGTCCAATCTGCATACGTCAGATGGAACATTTCAGGCAGTGCTGGTGATTGGCACCGCATAACTGCACATATTTTGTGTGATCCATCTGTTCCATTAGAGTTCTGGCGAACTTCACGGAGCACAACTTTTGGACAGAGCAGATTATACACGTAGTGACCTTTGGTGAAACAGCTTGGGGGCCAGTTCTGACATGACCCCCACAGTTATTTATTTCCGATTGTCTCATTTCATTGCATTGTTTACAATATAACCTTGCCCGAGTGACCAAATTATTTCATTTATTTTTCCACATCATTATCTTTAAGCGATTTTAATTACTCTCTCCTAAACGAGCCGAGCAAGAAAAAGCTGATTTTCTCTAATTAATTCCACATAAATTAAAATAGACTTCCCTGATGTGTAGTTGCTTTTTTTATGAGGGTTGCCAGGCATGTTTTATGATACACAAAGGGAGGAGGTGGGCATAGTTATGACTGGGCAACAGACTCTATTGAAAATTGACTGGTGTAGAACTAATTTTGTAAGTGAACTGCAGTTGATAATTCTGAGCATTTTTATGGCGGGAAGTAGTCTTATAATATAGATACACTTCATTCTATCATTATATAATGAGGCAGGTCAATTGAAGACTCAATTCTCATTTGCAAATACATACAGTATGTTGAAGAATAACCTCGAAGAATAATAATTTAATGGTATACGGCTAGAATTTAAATGAAGGAAATATATAATTTCAGACGGCACATCATGACACTATGTCAGGTTTAATTAAGGGGTGAGCATGATCACGTACTGGATGCATGATCAGAACACTGTTCTTTGTTATGACACTCAGCAAAAGAAAGGACTAGCAGATTTGGGGGAGACCAGGGACGAATACTGGGCAGAACTGTCAGTATAAAGGAACCTTTTCGTTGTGTACCCACCTGACTATGGGTTGTCCTAAATTCATGTAATGTGGACCCCATGGGATTCATTAAAATATGACTGGCCCATTGTGTTGTTGTGAAAATAAGGTTAACTTAATCACGGTTAGAAAGGTCAGCAACTGATGCTTCTCAGCATCTAAATGAGCCTGCTTGCTGCTGCTGCTATCTTAAGTCATTATCGTTGACAGAAGTATGATACAGTATATGCACTGTTTAATGCCTTCACACTCTCTCTCTGGACTGTGGGTCTGTAGAGGTGGCACATGTAGCACTGTGGGGTATAGATGGTGTGCTCATGGGATTAAATACGCTAGCCCCACCAAACACACAAACACACAAACACACGGACACGTGTACACACACACACATGGACACACACACACAAACACACACTCACACACACACACACACACACACACACACACACACACACACACACACACACACACACACACATATCCCAAGCCACTGCTATTCAAATGTCTGGAGTGGCTTTGGCTATCAAATATGTCTCCACTCTGACTTTGCTTCTTAAGAGCTGGATCAAGGGATTCTTCCTATCACAGGGCACCAATTACCTTAATTACCTCAATTAATTACCAATCCTACTGGTGCTGATTTTTTCAGGGTGGTGGTATTGGGCAGAGGGGAGATGACCCTAGATAAGGAAATGAAAATGGTAAATGCAGTTCAGAAATGATGCACAGGCTGCAGTGTATAAATAGGCACATAGATCGCACTCTCTTTTAAAAATTGTGGACTTTATGAATAGTACTTTATGAATTGCATATGCATTCAGTAATTTGTCATATCATTTCATTTGGCAGAAATAAATGTAGTAAATAGAAATATGATAGCTGATGTTAATGAAAATGTATCAGCCACAGAACAATCCATGTGGCACAATATTGATTGCTGGATACGCATAAACTTGAGCAGGCATACTGGGTAAATTACTATGCATTTTACCTACTTAAGGCGCTGCTTTCACAGATACAGGTTAAGCTTAGACTTGGACAAAATCTATTTTTTTATTTTTTATTATGGAGTGTCTCCATTCAAAAATACGTTTTTATAGCAGCTTTTAAAAAGGAAAGTTCCAGAATTGTAATGCCTGAGAGAAGTGTATTATTGTGGCTTGACATTTTGACATTTGACAAGGGTGTTCCTTCATGTTGATAACTCCAGACTGTGGGCGACTGTGGGTGCTATTGTTCTCATTATGGACAGAATAATAAATTGACTTCAGTCCTTCACTGTTCTTTGGGCTACAACTGCATCTTTCCTTCTAAAAAAATAAACCATGCATTGGCTTGAAAAATAAATTAATCAGTAGCATTTATTTGTAGCATTTAACATTTTTGGGAGCAGTACACAATTTGTTCAATTTGATTTGTTCTTTCCTTTCGCAGAAAATAGAAGGAAAGGGTTATTTTCTTTGTGGGATGGAAAAACAGAAATGTGGTTGGAATCCATATGACCCATTGCATCACTGGTTATCTAAGTATGAGTTCTTTATCTCTATTAAATATGAATTTATGCCAGTCTGGGCTTTATGACGATCATTGTTGCAGAGCTTTCACATTTTTAAAGTATCTGGTCAGTGCACTAAAGATGGTATTCATTCTGGAATAGGTATCATTTAATTGAATTTTTATATCGAGTTACTCTCTACCGTCTGTTTTGTTATTATCTTACACTGCTTTACTCCATTTGTGAAATTAAACGTTCAAGAAATACTGTTCAGTCTCAGTCTGATCAAGATTTTAAATTGATATTAAGAACCACTCACAGATAGACAAAGATCTTTCAAATGAAATATCTCAATAAATATTACAAATGTAAACACCTCAACCTGTATGCTACAAGTGCCCTTCAAGAGTATTGATCACTGCTATATTTAGCCACTGGAGCGGAATTTGTGTAAATAAACAACAAGAAATTATTGTGAATAATGAATGTATTATCTAAATATAAGACCAACCGTATAGTTTAAATGAGGACTAAACTAGACTTGATGCTATAATACAAAATTGTATATTTTCAAGAAGGCATTCCAATCAATAGACCACGAGAAGCCCATTTGAGAAAATGATGTATTGTTGTAGCACAGACACACGTGTAGTGCATGACTTCACTGATTGCAAGACTCATCTAACATTCGGCCACATTCAGTGCAGCTGCCTGGAAGATCAAAGCCTCCATTTTTACTCGTGGGGGTAAAAATAGAGGTGAAACATTTTAATGAATATTTCCCTTTAATCTGTCTGAAATGGCAGAACTTGCTGGTTAGAGGTTTGGTGGATGGTGACTGGAAAAACAGTGAATTGGTAACTGAGTTCTGTGGTCTAGGTAACAGAGTCCTTTTGCTTGTGCTGTTTAACCATTATGTACAGGTCTCCATAAGAACAAAAGCATTCTGTACAGGTCTCCATCAGAACAAAAACATTCCGTACAGATCTCCAAAAGCAGTATTTCTGTAGCCACTGTTCAAATGCACACAATTTCAAATGTTTGGATAATGCAAACATTCCAAAACTAAACGCAATCCTCCCTCTCCCAGTGTGAATACTATGATATTAATATAATTGGATTTGTTTGCAAACAAAGCTTAATCTTCTCTGTTTATGCCTGCCATTTAATGAGGGGTCTTTAGGGGAGCAGGGCATAACATGTTCTGTTGTTTTCCGCTGCTCATTTAGAGTAGTCCGTAATGTAGCATTGCTTAGCCACCATACAGCAAAGAACAATCAGCTGATTTAAATACCAGGACCTTGTGGTGCACAGCAATAGTACAATGGCTGCATCTTAGCCTGGCAGTGCTTGTAAGACACTCCAGAATACTCCAGCATCATGCAGCAGGTTGTACTGTACAGTACTACAGAAATCCTATATGCAGTAATGCACTGGTCCATTTACCCCTGAAAGACCATAGCAATCTGCAGCACCTTCCCATGCAATGAGTTAGATCTAGACTTATCTGGTCTGTGATCTATATTGAAGTGCATGGCTTGCATCTTGAAAAGCAACATTGCATATTATCTGTCATGTAATATTTATAGACTATCGACTCCTTGTTTATTTCAACAGATGCATTCTCCTATATTCTTCCCTGATCCAATTAAACATTAATGCTTGTTTATCCATCATTAATATATGAACCCCCCAGCATTGTCAATGATGTGTGTTGTTACACAGAGCTAAAGAGACATTATTAAAGCAAATGCACATAAAATTACAGACAAACTGCCATATCCCTTGCTGATTTTGTAGGTTTGCCCACTTACAAAGAATGGAACTGTGTAGAATTTTAATCATAGGTACATTTTAACATTGAGAGACAGAATATCACAAAATAATCCACAATAACAACATCATATAAATTTTATAAATTTAATATATTTTCACATGTAATAAGTATTTGAGCCATAGAACAATAGGACTTAATACTTGGTGGAGAAACCTTTGTTGGCAAGCACAGAGGTCAGACGTTTGTTGTAGTTTTTCACCAGGTTTGCACAGATCTTGGGAGGGATTTTGGTCCACTCCTCTTTGCAGATCCTCTCCAAATCCATAAGGTTCTGAGGCTGTCACTTGGCAACTCGAAGCTTCAGCTCCCTCCACAGATTTCCGATGGGATTTAGGTCTGGAGACTGGCTAGGCCACTCCAGGACCTTAATATGCTTCTTTTTGAGCCACTCCTTTGTTGCCTTGGCCGTATGTTTTGGGTCATTGTCATGTTGACCCATCCACGACCCATTTTCAGTGCTCTCACAGAGGGAAGGAGGTTGTTGCCCAAAATTTCCTGGTACATGGCCCCATTCATCCTCCCCTCGATACGGTGAAGTCGTCCTGTCCCCTTAGCTGAGAAACACCCCCAAAGCATAAGGTTTCCACCTCCATGCTTCACAGTGGGGATGGTGTTCTTGGGGTTGTACTCAGCATTTCTCTTCCTCCAAACACGGCAAGTTGAGTTAATGCCAAATAGCTCTATTTTGGTCTCATCTGACCACATCACCTTCTCCCAAGCCTCCTCTGGATCATCCAGGTGTTCTTTGGCAAACTTCAGACGGACCTTGTGGCACCCCTGCTACTGCATGTTGCGCCACGTGGGTGGAGAACCCTGGAGGGGCCCGTGCAGGTCAACCGCGCAGACGTCACACATTGGGAGAGGTGTGCGAAGGAGTATATCTGCCTAAAGAGGTGGTCGGGAGATCAGCACCTTGGAGAGAGATCCCTCTACCTGCAGTCCAGGACCCCGGACAGCACACGTGGGTGAGCAGAGTGGAAAATCACTGATTCAGCTGCAGCCTCTTTTCCTAATGAGCAGGGAAGGGGATTTAAGGCGCGGTCGAGGCTGCAGCCAGAGTCAGTCGGTGCCATTCCTGAGCGTATGAGAGCGTGGAAAGCAGAGAGAGGAAGGACCTGCAACACCCTGCCATACTGACCCTGAAGGAGACCCCACCTTTACGGACGGCCACACCAAAGACCTGGAACGGACGCCGGTCACGTGAGCCAGAGAGAATCCCTTCCTATTTACCCCCTGTCTTTGTGTTTCCCGCCAGCCCTGACGCGGCCGAAGAGGGGAGGAGGGAGGAAGCCCTAGAAAATACCCCGGTCTGGGAAGAACCTTCGTTTATCTTTTGCCTAAACGGCCCCTTTTATTTCTCCCGTTTTCCCCTACCCTTGCCCTGAGGGGGGGCGCTATCCCCGATACCCCGGAAAAAAAAACACAGAAAAAATAAAAAGAAATATTTTTTCTGACATCTGCGATCTCCTGTGTTGGTTTCTAGCTGTGCCCACCCTCTGCACCTCAGGATCCACCCCGAGGCACCACATATGGTGGAGGATGCGGGCAAACTGATGCCACGCTGTGGAAGCTGACCTGGGCCGCAGAACCAACACGGGTGAGAACTGAGAGGGAATGGAAGCCACACCCCCTGGCGAAGAGCGAAGAAGGAGACGACTGACTGCCCCTACCCTCGCTGAGATGCAAGATGCGGAAGCAGAGGAGGGCGCCCGAGGGAGGCTGGAAGCGGTCATCACCGAGCTGGCGAGGTCCCAGCGGGCCCTGCAGGAAGCGGTGGTCGAACTCTGTCGCCTAGCTCCACGTGACGGATCGAGACGAACCCCCCGAGATGCGTTGACAAAGATGACAGCCGATGATGATGTTGAGGCGTACCTCCAGGTGTTTGAGCGCGCGGCTCACCGTGAAGAATGGCCACAGGCAGACTGGGCGGCCATACTAGCCCCCTTCCTGACAGGGGAGGCCCAACAGGCCTATCGAGATATGGCCGTGGCTGATGCCACCGACTACCTCAAGTTGAGGAGAGCCATCCTAGCCCGATATGGGTTCAGCCTACCCGCACGAGCCCAAAGATACCACGACTGGTCATATGACGCCTCCCAGCCTGCCCGGTCCCAAGTCGCCGCCCTGACCCGCCTGACCAGGAGCTGGCTGGCCGAGGAAGATGGGCCACCCCTGTTGGAGAGGGTGGTGTTGGACCGATGCACCCGCGCCCTACCGAAGGACGCCAAACGGTACGTGGCACAGATGGGCCCCGCCTCTGTAGAACTACTAGTAGGCCTCCTCGAAAACCACCAGGTAACCCAGAAGATGCTCCAATCCGAACGTACTGAACCCCAGAGCCGCCCAACCAGGGGCCCACAGCCTGTGAAGCACCCACCAGCCCGCCCTGACCCAAATCGCCGGGGCAGACCCGACGCAGGGAGACCACGGCCCGAGTGGAGATGTTACAACTGCGGAGAGGAGGGGCATCTGGCCAGGAGCTGCCCTGGGAAGGAGGTGTCCATGCCCACCGCCAGTGGTGGGAGCAGCCCACCGCACCCCTGCCTGTACCTGACCACCTGCTGGGCGCACCAGAGTACGGAGGCCCCAAGATTCCCGGTACGAGTGGGGGGCCAGGACACTGAAGCAGTGCTCGACTCGGGCAGCGCCATCACCCTGCTGCGACCAGACTTTGCTGGAGAACAGAGGGGTGAAGAGGTGGCCGTGGAGTGTATCCATGGAGACACCCGGAAATACCCCACGGTGTGGGTGGACCTAATCACCCCACGGGGGACGCACACGGTAAGAGCGGGGGTTGTACCAAATTTACCCGTACCGGTACTAATGGGAAGAGACTGCCCGTTGTTCCAGACTTATTGGGAGGAGGGGCCCCGGCCTCTGAGGGAGACGAGGCCACGACGGCCCCGACGGGCTGCCCGCCAGACCCCCCTACCAGTCTGGGCCGCGACGTCTGGGGACAGTGAAGGAGAGGCCCTGCCACCAGAGACGGAACGCCAACCAAGCGCCCCGGCCAGTGGAACCGTCACTGCGTCCGAGAAAGAGCTTGGGGAGGCCCTGGCCCCGGAGAGAGAAGTCCGTCTAGCCTTCTCGGAGGGCCCCCAAGAGGTGAGCGAGGAGGCCGAAGCACCCACACGCTTTGGCACTGCCCAACTACACGAGCCCAAGTTCGCTCAAGCCTGGAGAGATGCCCGAGACATTAACGGGGTACCCCAAGGGCCGGTGAGTACACCATCGTATCCCTTCTTCAGGGTAAAACAAGACCTGCTATATCGAGTCTGTAACCCACAGGGGGAGGAAGTTGAACAGCTGCTGGTCCCTCAAACGTTTGTGCCCCGAGTCCTCTACCTAGGTCATACTCACCTGCTGGGAGCCCATCTGGGGATGGAGAAGACCTACGAGAGGATCCTGGCAAGGTTCTATTGGCCTGGGGTGAAAAAGGCTGTGGAAGACTACTGCCGACACTGTGCCGTGTGCCAACTCCACTGCCCTAAGGTAACCCTTCGGAACCCACTAATACCCCTGCCGGTCATTGATGTTCCCTTCAGAAGGATTGCGATGGACATCGTGGGGCCCTTACCGAAGTCCAGCCGGGGACATCGGTACATCCTCGTGATCCTCGATTATGCAACCCGCTACCCAGAAGCCATCCCGCTCAGGACCGCGACCGGAAAGACAGTCGCCAGGGAGTTGTTCCTGCTTTTTAGCAGGGTCGGAATAGCGGAGGAACTCCTGACAGACCAAGGATCATGCTTCATGTCAGGGGTCCTAAAGGAGATGTGCCGGCTGCTACAAGTAACCCAACTAAGAACCTCCGTCTACCACCCCCAAACTGACGGACTTGTGGAGAGATTCAATCAGACCCTCAAAGCCATGCTGAGGAAGATGATTGAAACGGATGGTAAGGACTGGGACCAGCTCTTACCCTATCTTCTCTTTTCAGTCCGAGAGGTGCCCCAGAGCACGACCGGCTTCGCCCCTTTTGAACTGTTGTATGGCAGACGACCCCGGGGGTTACTAGACCTGGCGAAGGAGGCTTGGGAACAGCAACCGTCCCGAACCCGCAGCCTGATCGAGCATGTGGAGCAGATGGACCGGCGGATGGCCCAGATCTGGCCCATGATGAGGGCTCACATGGAACGGGCACAACGGGAGCAAGCCAGGCTGTATAACCGGGGAGCACAGGTGAGAGAATTCGCCCCGGGAGACAAGGTGATGATTCTAGTCCCCACCAGTGAATGTAAATTTCTGGCCCGATGGCATGGGCCGTATGAGGTCGTGGAACGCACCGGACCTGTAAACTACCGGGTGAGACAGCCGGGACGACGACACCGCCTCCAAATCTACCACGTCAACCTGATGAAGAGGTGGCATGAGCCACCCCCAGCTCCGACCCCAGTCCTCGCTGCCCAGTGGGTGCCCCCACCCACCCCTGACGTGAGTATTGGAGAGCAGCTGAGCTCCCGCCAGCAGCAAGCGCTACGTGAGCTGGTGAATCGGAACCGGGATATCTTCTCGACTATGCCCGGCCGCACCCACCTAATCACCCATGACATCAGCACTGAACCTGGGAAGACGGTAAAATTACGACCCTACCGAATCCCAGAAGCTCGCCGACACGCCATACAGGAGGAGGTGAAGAGAATGCTCGACCTCGGGGTTATTGAGGAAAGCCGCAGTGCCTGGTCCAGTCCCGTGGTGCTAGTCCCCAAGCCGGATGGGACCTGGCGGTTCTGCAATGACTTCCGCCGGCTGAACGATGTCTCCCTATGTGACGCGTACCCCATGCCGAGAGTGGACGAACTCATTGAGCGGCTGGGACCGGCCCGATTCATCAGCACCCTGGACCTGACGAGGGGATATTGGCAAGTTCCCCTAACACCCCGTGCCAGGGAGAAGACGGCCTTCGCGACCCCAACGGGCCTCTACCAATACACAGTCCTCCCCTTCGGCGTACATGGAGCCCCAGCCACGTTCCAGAGGTTGATGGACCAGGTGTTGCGGCCCCACCAGAGGTATGCGGCAGCCTACCTGGATGACATCGTCATCCACAGCACCGACTGGGACAGCCATGTCGACAAAGTCGAAGCGGTGCTGATGTCCCTGAGGGAGGCCGGGCTGACGGCTAACCCTGCAAAGTGCCGGCTTGGATTGAAGGAAGCCGCCTATCTTGGCCACACAGTCGGGAGGGGGCGGGTGAAGCCTCAGTCGAACAAGGTCGACAGCATTGCCACCTGGCCCCAACCGGCCACGAAGAAACAGGTGAGAATGTTCCTGGGTCTGGTGGGTTACTATCGGCAGTTCATTCCAGAGTTTGCAGCACGAGCAGCCCCCCTCCACGACCTCACCAAAAAGGAGCAGCCCAACCGGGTCCAATGGAACCCTCTCGCCGCTGCAGCCTTCCAGGACTTACGGGCCGCTCTAGGTGAGGAACCAGTACTAATAACTCCCAACTTCCAGAAACCCTTTGTGCTGCAGACCGACGCATCGGAAGTGGGCCTGGGAGCGGTCCTGTCACAGATCCAGGATGGAGTGGAGCATCCAGTGACATACATCAGCAGAAAACTCCTCAGCCATGAAAGGAATTATGCCACGGTCGAGAAGGAATGCCTTGCCATCAAATGGGCGGTAGGTAAATTAAGATATTACCTACTCGACCGTGAGTTTCTGTTGGTGACCGATCATGCTCCCCTCAAATGGATGTACCTTAACCGAGACAGCAACGCCCGAGTAACCCGCTGGTTTTTAGAGTTGCAGCCCTACCGGTTCAAGGTGGAACATCGTGCTGGGAAGCTGAACCAGAATGCTGATGCGCTATCCAGGAAGGAGGATGGCCTAGGGGCAGACGCTCCCGCCCGGGGCTTGGAGCTGAGGGGGGGGGTATGTGGCACCCCTGCTACTGCATGTTGCGCCACGTGGGTGGAGAACCCTGGAGGGGCCCGTGCAGGTCAACCGCGCAGACGTCACACATTGGGAGAGGTGTGCGAAGGAGTATATCTGCCTAAAGAGGTGGTCGGGAGATCAGCACCTTGGAGAGAGATCCCTCTACCTGCAGTCCAGGACCCCGGACAGCACACGTGGGTGAGCAGAGTGGAAAATCACTGATTCAGCTGCAGCCTCTTTTCCTAATGAGCAGGGAAGGGGATTTAAGGCGCGGTCGAGGCTGCAGCCAGAGTCAGTCGGTGCCATTCCTGAGCGTATGAGAGCGTGGAAAGCAGAGAGAGGAAGGACCTGCAACACCCTGCCATACTGACCCTGAAGGAGACCCCACCTTTACGGACGGCCACACCAAAGACCTGGAACGGACGCCGGTCACGTGAGCCAGAGAGAATCCCTTCCTATTTACCCCCTGTCTTTGTGTTTCCCGCCAGCCCTGACGCGGCCGAAGAGGGGAGGAGGGAGGAAGCCCTAGAAAATACCCCGGTCTGGGAAGAACCTTCGTTTATCTTTTGCCTAAACGGCCCCTTTTATTTCTCCCGTTTTCCCCTACCCTTGCCCTGAGGGGGGGCGCTATCCCCGATACCCCGGAAAAAAAAACACAGAAAAAATAAAAAGAAATATTTTTTCTGACATCTGCGATCTCCTGTGTTGGTTTCTAGCTGTGCCCACCCTCTGCACCTCAGGATCCACCCCGAGGCACCACAACCTGTACATGTGCCTTCTTCAGCAGAGGAATCTTGCGCGCGTAGCAGGATTTTAATCCTTCACGGTGTAGTGTGTTACTGATGGTTCTCTTCGTGACTGTGGTCCCAACTGCCTTCGGGTCATTAACAAGCTCCTCCTGTGTAGTACTGGGCTGATCCCTGACCTTTCTCATGATCATTGATATCCCACGAGGCGAGATCTTGCGTGGAGCCCCAGACCGAGGGAGATGACTTTGTGTTTCTTCCATTTTCTTAAACTTGCTCCAACAGTTGTTAACTTCTCACCAAGCTGCTTGATTATTTTCTTGTAGCCCATCCCAGCCTTGTGCAGGTCTACAATTTTGTCCCTGATGTCCTTAGACAGCTCCTTTGTCTTGGCCATGGTGGAAACGTGGGAATCTGATTGATTGTGTGGACAGGTGTCTTTTATACAGCTACATAACGATTTAACGAGTTGACACAGGTGTTTTGGGTAATGAGTTGAGATTAATGGAAAACTAACTGGTCTGTGGGAGCCAGAATTATTGCTGATTGGTAGGGGATCAAATACTTATTTCATGCAAAAATACGATAATAAATTTATAAAATGTATATGATGTTGTTATTGTGGATTATTTTGTGATATTCTGTCTCTCAATGTTAAAATGTACCTATGATTAAAATTCTACACAGTTCCATTCTTTGTAAGTGGGCAAACCTACAAAATCAGCAAGGGATCAAATAATTATTGCTCCCACTGTATATATACAGGGGGCTCCAGAATTATTAGCACCCTTGATAAATATGCACACAAATACTGTAAACTGCAGAAAATGGTTGGTTCACTTTACCAATTCGGTGTGGATTATGAGGTATGTCTAAAGTCATTTCCTGGCAGGACAATATACACTCACTGGGCACTTTATTAGCAATTATCATCTTGACAGATAATGTATCAATGATCATTTGCTGTGAAACACACCTCTGGAAGAATGTAAATGGTAAATGGTAAATGGCAGGCATTTATATAGCGCCTTTATCCAAAGCGCTGTACAATTGATGCTTCTCCATTCACCCATTCATACACACACTCACACACTGACGCTGATTGGCTGCCATGCAAGGCCCCGACCAGCTCGTCAGGAGCATTTGGGGGTTAGGTGTCTTGCTCAGGGACACTTCGACCCCGCCCGGGCGGGGGATCGAACCGGCAACCCTCTGACTGCCAGACGACTGCTCTTACTGCTTGAGCCATGTCAATGTATAATGTATAATAATTGATAAAAATACTAATTGTTTAGCTGATGCAAAAAAAACTAAATACTAATGCATTGCGATGTAAAGTTTAACATAAAACATTTTGTAATTTGTTTATATTTTAGTGTATCTTCTCTTTGGAGGCTCAGGAGGTAAGTGCAGTTGTCTCGCAGTTGGATGGTTGCTGGTTCGATCCCACCCTGTGTCAAAGTGTCCCTGAGCAAGACCCCTCACCTAACCAATTGGTTGGTGCCTTGCATGGCAGCCAATCGTGGTGAGTGTGAATGGGTGAAGCATCAATTGTACAGTGCTTTGGAGCCATTGATCTAATATAGTGCTACTGAACCACTGAACCACCAAAATATTTTAAAAACATCAATGACCCACCTCCATATTTGACAGTAGGTATGAGGCCATTCTCCTTGTATGCAATAATTTTTTGCCACCAAACATGGTGATGGTGTATACAGGCAACACTCAATTTTGGTCTCATCTGACCATAACGCTCAATCATAATTCAGTCATAATTCCAATTGGTTGTTTTTTTTCTCAGTAAGGCCACCCTTCCAAAGAGTGAGACTTGGAGACCCCAAGATGCAACCAATCACTGCAATTCTTAAACTGTGATCCTTGGGCTCTTACCAACCTAACCTCCCTCACCAGCTTCCTCACCATCCGTGGGGACAAGGTGCACTTCCTTGCAAGTTTGCAACCAGTCCTTGTGTTTTGCATTTTTGTATTATTGCCCTTACAGTGCATCCGGAAAGTATTCACAGCGCTTCACTTTTCCCACATTTTGTTATGTTACAGCCTTATTCCAAAATGGAATAAATTCATTTTTTCCTCAAAATTCTACACACAACACCCCATAATGAGAACATGAAAGAAGTTTTTTTGAAATTTTTGCAAATTTATTAAAAATAAAAAACTAAGAAATCACATGTACATAAGTATTCACAGCCTTTGCTCAATACTTTGTTGATGCACCTTTGGCAGCAATTACAGCCTCAAGTCTTTTTGAATATGATGCCACAAGCTTGGCACACCTATCTTTGGGCAGTTTCACCCATTCCTCTTTGCAGCACCTCTCAAGCTCCAGCAGGTTGGATGGGGAGCGTCGGTGCATAGCCATTTTCAGATCTCTCCAGAGATGTTAAATCGGAATCAAGTCTGGGCTCTGGCTGGGCCACTCAAGGACATTCACAGAGTTGTCCTGAAGCCACCCCTTTGATATCTTGGCTGTGTGCTTAGGGTTGTTGTCCTGCTGAAAGATGAACCATCGCCCCAGTCTGAGGTCAAGAGTGCTCTGGAGCAGGTTTTCATCCAGGATGTCTCTGTACATTGCTGCATTCATCTTTCTCTCAATCCTGACTAGTCACCCAGTTCCTGCCGCTGAAAAACATCCCCACAGCACCATGCTTCACTGTAGGGATGGTATTGGCCAGGTGATGAGCGGTGCCTGGTTTCCTCCAAACATGACGCCTGGCATTCACGCCAAAGAGTTCAATCTTTGTCTCATCAGTCTGGTCTGAGCGTCCTTCAGGTGCCTTTTGGCAAACTCCAGGCGGGCTGCCATGTGCCTTTTACTAAGGAGTGGCTTCCGTCTGGCCACTCTACCATACAGGCCTGATTGGTGGATTGCTGCAGAGATGGTTGTCCTTCTGGAAGGTTCTCCTCTCTCCACAGAGGAACACTGGAGCTCTGACAGAGTGACCATTGGGTTCTTGGTCACCTCCCTGACTAAGGCCCTTCTCCCCCAATTGCTCAGTTTAGACGGGCGGCCAGCTCTAGGAAGAGTCCTGGTGGTTCAGAACTTCTTCCATTTACGGATGATGGAGGCCACTGTGCTCATTGGGACCTTCAAAGCAGCAGAAATTTTTCTGTACCCTTCCCCAGATTTGTGCCTTGAGACAATCCTGTCTCGGAGGTCTACAGACAATTCTTTGACTTCATGCTTGGTTTGTGCTCTGACATGCACTGTCAACTGTGGGACCTTATATAGACAGGTGTGTGCCTTTCCAAATCATGTCCAATCAACTGAATTTACCACAGGTGGACTCCAATTAAGCTGTAGAAACATCTCAAGGTTGATCAGTGGAAACAAGATGCACCTGAGCTCAATTTTGAGCTTCATGGCAAAGGCTGTGAATACTTATGTACATGTGATTTCTTAGTTTTTTATTTTTAATAAATTTGCAAAAGTTTCAAAAAAACTTATTTCATGTTGTCATTATGGGGTGTTGTGTGTAGAATGTTGAGGAAAAAAATGAATTTATTCAATTTTGGAATAAAGCTGTAACATAACAAAATGTGGGAAAAGTGAAGCGCTGTGAATACTTTCCGGATGCACTGTACAATGCTAAGTGGCACATTTTTTTTTTGGTACACATTACCAGACTTTTGATGGCCAATTACCATCTGTCTCTTCTGAATTAACAGTTCTTTGGCTTTTCCCATGCTTATGGATGACAAAGACACTGCTTGCATTTTGCCATTTGTGAAACAGGAAGTAATGGAATGTAACAATATAGTTCCTTTAGACTGGAGATTAACTAAATTAAGTAAAATATTATTGACAATTTCACCTTGTTTATTATTATTTACAATACTTCTTAGGGGTTGCAATAATTGTGACACCCATCATTTTCAGAAAATAAATAGATAATAAAAAGACTTAATAAAAACATTCAAGCATGAAAGTAAAGGTTTATAGTTTCCCATATGTTTGAACATAACATCAACAGTAGATTATTATCTGTGTTGTTTATTAAATACAACATTTTTTCTTCATTTCTATTAATGATACCAATAATTCTTGAGACCACTGTAGCAGTTTGGCAGAACAGCTGAGCAGCATATAATGTCAGGGTACTTATAACAAAATTTCATTATCTCTTGCCCTCCATTTGCTGCTGTCTATGATTGAAAATGACCTGGCATCAATAAAACTAGAGATTTTATTTCGGGGAAATCTTATTCTCCATAGTGATGAGTGATACACACAGATCGTAAAGTGTTCATGGTCGTGGTACCTGATGATGCAAGAGCCAGAACAGTATCCCCAAGGCTGTCTTCTGGGTTCATGCCAGGTGAACAAAATAGCCACTCTGCATGCATTTTGTTACTTGCCAGGAAAGTCTGTTAGATGTGCCTGGCATGATGATGTGTATAATATTCAGGCGCAATAATATTAATTTGTATGGTATTGTACAGCCAGTGACCCATTACTAGTCAGTGAAAGTGGTGTTCTTTCATTTCATATTGCAGCTCGTAACATATCACAATTCTAGTCTAGACCACTGTACTTTCTCAACACATGAGTGGTAGCTCTTACCCGCCACAGTTATTTTTTGCTGTGCAAGAATAAATAGGACCCTGACTCATCACACAGGTATGGCTGTCCTAGACTTTGTGAACAGATTGTGTAGTTGAACATTGCAGGTTCTCACCGACGCACATGCATGTAGTTGCCGATGACATTTCTTGGTCACACAGAAAGTACATCATTGCTTTTTTATGCTTCCCCTCGTTTTCGCCCCTTATTTTACAATGTGCCATTGCATACCACCCCGCTCAGGCTGCTGATGCAGGAATATGTACACAAACATGTACCTGCTCTTCGCCCTTCAGGGATACCAGCCCCTGTCAACACTGACATGCTCGGGGATTAAACGCATGTATTAAAGCTCGTTCATGACCTTGATCAGTGCCCGCCCAGTGAGTTTTTGTCGTGAAAAGTGTGTTATTTGTCACAACCAATGGCCTGAGGGTAACACTTTATTTGACAGTTGTCGTCATGAAATGGAAATGACAGTGTCATTACCATGATATAATACCTGTCTCAGGAGGCCCAGTCAGAGGGTTGCCACTTCGATCCCGCTCTGGGTGTGTCAAAGTGTCCCTGAGCAAGACACCTAACCCCCAATTGCTCCTGATGAGCTGGTTGGTGCCTTGCGTGGCAGCGAATCGTCGTTGCTCTGCGAGTGTGTGTGAATGGGTGAATGACAAGCATCAATTGTACAGCGCTTTGGATAAAGGTGCTATGTAAATGCAGATATTTACCATTTACCATGACACAACGAACATAACAAGCTGCATAGAAGGCTCACAATGACAGGGGTGTCATACCACTGATTCATCGTGACATTTAAAATGACTGTATCAATTAATAACTGAAAGCTATGTCACTTTGTGCCAGCCTGCCGAATATTGATACATCATGCAACAGCGTGTCATGAGTTTGCATTCTTTCCTGTGTAGGTTGGCATGAGTTCATGTTGATAGATCATGCATCAATGTTCATTTGTTGTGAAACACACCTCTGGAAGAATGTTAATAGGATATATAATAATTGTTTATCTGATGCAAAAAAATTATTCTGCCCACATTTTTCTATCAATGCATTGCTATGTGAAGTTTAACATAAGATTTTTGTTGATGTTTTTGTATTTTAGCATATATTATGTGTACACTGTATGCACATGTTCTGACATAAATGTGTTCTGTCTCAAATGTCTGAATGGTCTTCCACAATGAGTGCGCAGTGAATAGTTTTCGTTTTTTTCACTTTTATAGGACTAGTACAAAATAGGTAGAAATTGCTCTCCAGGGGGGCAGGGTTAAACAGGCATCTGCAAAAAAAAAATTCTTTATCAATATCAATGTATTATCTGAGATTCCATAAACATAATCAGAAAGTTAATTATTTAAACATGACTTGAAGATCAGGAAGCTTATTCTTGCTGCTGTATTGAACTGAATGAAATATTCTGATCTAATAGGGTACACGATACTTGCTGTTTACATTGTTTTTGTGAAGCAAAACATGAATACTCCATTATAAAACAACTACTGAATTTTTAAAGGCAATTATTTTCTTGTTTATTTTATTTTGAGCAGTTATTAAATTCACCTTTCCATTTGCCCCAATTCCCCCATTGCGGTTGATGCAACTCAATCAAGTGACTAATGTTTATGTTTACATTTTCATTTAGTCATTATTTAAAAGAGAAATAGACTCTGGATCCGGGCCCATCACACACAGTGCAAGGCGAAGATATCAAGATTATCTTGGGTGTGTCTCTCACATTGCATGTTTTAACTTCATTACTTTTCAAAGCCTGCAGGTACCTTGGAGATTGGAGTCCATTTGTTCTTGACGCTCATTTGAATTAAAATTGGAGCTGGAAAGACCTCGGAAAGGCAAGACAATGCATTCAAATTTATTGCCAGCTATGCCGCTGTGTGGAGAAACAGCCATGTGGGGGAGATCTTCAGCACTTTTGAGGAACAGGATACACGTTTATAATGAGAGACACAGACAAAAGCGGCATGACATTCCTCCACCTCCCAGAATGCTCCTCACAAAGGTCCATTGGAAGGAGGCTCTTTCCCAGAGATGAAAAGTATCCATAAAACATTATTTAGAGTTTATTAGAGATACCTGTGCAGCACATGAGAATTCAAGCTTTAATAAATACACCTTAAAGACTGGGACTTTTTACGGTAGGTATAATTACTATGTACATTACATAGTATGTATAAAATAGCAGGTGTACTATACCTAAAGCAAATTTGTGCCAACTAGGTAATGTTGCTGTAAACTAGTGGTAAATGTATGAACAACAGCTAAGAAAAACATGCATTGTCTCACAGATGTCAAAAATAATTCAAATCACAAGCCTCTGAAGTATCAACAATTTTATGAAACTGTAAAGAAAATGACAATTTTGCTAAAGTGATAATTGGTTTAACTTGATCTTGGTTCACGGCCTTAAGAAATGAAAAATAAGCACCCATAAATGAATTGCTTTAATTGTTTGCACAGTAGATAAGAATTTAATTGCCATCACACCATAATTGGCGGATTACGTCATGTGCAGTAGCTGTCATTTGCTATTGTGTTCATGCTACTCATATTGTTTTATAATGTGCTGTTTGACACTGACAAAGTTTGCTTCATGGTGTAATTATAATTCCGCAGCAGTACAGTACCCAGGGTTCCTTTATTTCTCAATTTTAACATTCTTATAAACTCTTACATACTCCCTATAAATAATTAAATGCTCTGTTCATACCCCCAGGGAAAGTTTATAGAAAACTGCAATTAAGAGCGATGTTAGAGTAACAAACACTGCAGGAAGAATAAAGTGGGGGTGAGAGGCAAAGGCAGATATGAAACCACAAAAACACTTATTTAAAACTCAAGCCAGAACAGAAATAGACATGTCCAAGCAGTGCATCTAAACAGAACATACACATTAGTCCTCTATTCAATCATCACTTGCCATTAACTTTGACTCAAAAATGAATGTGAATGGTAGTCATTTTCTGCACAAACCCTTTGAAAAGACCATTTTGAAATGGCAGAGCTCTGTAAGCTACATTTGTGAAAAAGGTTCACTTCTATATGAACATTAAGCACAAATGTTGATTGTATCCAGTCATTTGTCTGACTCCCAAATTAAAAATCCCCATCAGAATTTGACTTGAATGATTTTACTTGACATGTCATGACTACAAAATGATTGCAAACCAATTTGAGCATTTAGTATTAATTACACATTCTCAAGAACTTGAATACTGCAGCTCATCAACTTTTTGACCATTTTGCTGTATTTTCTTTTATGAATTAACATGATTTGATTCATTTAATTTACTGAGAGAATAATGAAAAAGTCACACTTTCCATGTCTGTGACAAAATTCATCATCTTCAGCCTTCTGAATGATGGCATAGGTGAGCATGAGGTCTATTGCTTTTTTTTTCTCTTTTTAAAACATAATTGAATTCCATCATAAGTTCAGAGATATTAGATTGGTGGAAAAAGTCTGAAATTGAATTAGGTCAAACACTCTCAAAGAACAAATTTCATGTCTTTTGGTGCACTGGGTACACAGAATTATATTCCTCTGCTCTGAAGATTTATTTAACAATATTTAAGAATTAATGTGTGACTATAAAATGGGTACAAACACCTTTAAAAAATAATGTTTTGAAATCACAATGCTCACAAAGTTATAATTACAATGAGGTGATGTTGCACAGTCCTATGCATAATTGTGAAGCCATGTGCATCTGGTATTAATGTACAATGTTTTGAATGTATGCAGATTTTTGGGATGTTTGCACAAAACCAAGGAGATGTGCATAAGGTTGATTAAGCATTGCAAATTTCAAAGGCCTGCACTAATTACACAGTGCTATTAAAAACAACAAAAGGAACAGAAAAAATGACAGTTATTTGCAAAGTCAGTGGCCTATATAAAGCTGATGTACGCACTAAGGGACCTATTATGAGGTGTCAGGACCGAAGAACCAATTGCAACCATGAAGAAAACAGAATCAATGTATTTATTGAGTGAAAGGCTAGTCAGGAAGCCCAAGGTGGCAAAAGAGGTACAGCAGAGGTAATCAAACCAGTGGTAGGGGTCACAGGCAAAAGTCCAAGCAGAGGGCAAACAGATGCAGCAAGGCTGATCCAATGCATAGTCGAGGTCACAAGCAAAAGTTCACACACAATAAGGCAGTCCGGAAAGGAAAAGTTCGGTAACAGGTAATCAAACAGGTAACATGTACACAAAGGAGATCAGGACACGAAACAGATAGGCAGCGAAACACTGGAAACACATTACAATCTGGCCAAAGGACTAAAGCAAACAGGCAGGTTTAAATACACAGAGTGATTGAACAGAAATAACAAACAGGTGTGAGTGAAGGGCAATAGGTAACGATACACAGTTGAACTGAATGAAAGAATGAATCAAAACTACAGAAAGCAAACTGGGACATAAGGCACGAAAGACAACACAGGAATATAGAAAATGCTAGGCAGGGGAATGCAGAGTGTGACACACTTCAGAAAGGCGCACAATTGTGAACCAATTATTCAAGGAAATATAATTGCTTTCACTGTTAAATGAAGTGTCTGTATCTGGCACAAAGTTTACCAACTAAAAATGCTGAATTTGGTATTAACTTTCAGAGCTAGACCCAGCTGGTAATAGTGAGTGATTATAGTTTTGTGTCTATCATTATCAGCTAAGCTATCTATTAGGAAGGGGATTATATGTGATATTCAAATTTGTAAATTTGGTTAGTTTTGAATGATTTCACTTTTATTAATCTTAGCCAGTTTGCTGGCTGTGATCTACCTACTGAAAGTAATGGCACAAGCAGCTATAAACATTCCCATAGCCATCCTCATCAAATGGCTATGTTTGAATATTTTAAAATTGTATTACCTGACACTTTTACTTCACAAAAAATATTCTCTTGCTTAGTTTTTTTCCCTTTTATGTGCAGTGCCTCTACAGTACTTCACAATGTTTATTTTTCAGTGAAGCAGTGGAGGTGTAACATGCATTTACAGGTGCATTATCACTGCAGAACAGCACAGACACTGTGTTTACCTAGTACATATTTTTACAGTTTTCCTAATGTTGATCCATTTGGCAATTATCAAAAGAAAACAAAATAAAATACAATTTGAGGCTGGATGGATCATGAGTTTAAATTGATACGGCACTTTAAAGTCATGATCCGTGAAATGTCCAGTTGCCTGTTAGGCTGTGTGTGTAAAACTATTCAAAAGTGAAGAAGCTGGTGGCAGTCTACTTCTGCCTGCAGTGTAGTTAATCCCAGGCATGGCTCTTCTTGCATGCCAGCCTCTTCAACATCAAATTAATCACATGACTGAAACACTCCACAAGCACTTCATTCTTGGATAGCACACCACTGATCCACCAGAGTTGGATTCTCATTTGGAGCATGTCATGCTTGTGTGGACATGAAGAGACATGGACATGGTCAGCTAGACTCTTCTTTAGCAAGTTAAACTAGGATAGCAACAGCACTGGCTCTCAGGAAATCCCATGGCCACTAGGTACCATGCCTTACAATCCTCTGATAATATGTTTGTGTAGACCATAGCTGCTGCATTATCCATTCTGATTCTCTTTCAAAGGTTTCTGGAGGTAGGCATGGTAATTGAGTTGAGATGGGAGAGATTAACTGGTATGTAGAACACCTGCAGTATTAAACATTTTACCTCTTGACCAAGATACATTTACAAATGTAAAGATACAGCAAACAGTCTGTGCTGTTGTCAGTGTCCGGGTGGACTAAATGGAGAGTAGGAAAAGGGTCATTGTCATCTCAGAAACGTAAAGATGTTTTGATCAAGTGAAGTCTGAGATAATGTTATTGGCCTCTCTTCTGACTAAATCCCGAGGTGGCCTTGTCTTGAAGGATATTTTGGTTTACTGACTGGATCAAATAAATTTTGTGACAAAGGACAGGCAATTACGGACTCAGAGATGTCAGAACAGATAGATGTATTTATAGAGTTGTACAGTCAAAGTTCAAGAGCCAGCAAACAGAAATAACACAGGGAAAGCAGTTTGTGGTGATGGGACAGGCGATAATCGGAAACCAGGCAGAGCTGGCAGAACAAGGTCCAGGTCAAGTGAGGGTCGAAACCAGGAAGTCAGTCCAATGGGGGTAGGAACAGGGAAGGAGCTGGGAGTAGGAGAGGAGACGGAGGGCTGGAGATAGGGCATAATAAGGAACAAGGAAGACAGGAGCAAGTAACACGACACAGGAACTCAGGAAAGGTAAGCAGGGCACAGGAAACAGGTAAGCCGGAAGCAGGAGCAGGTAACGGGAAAAACCGCTGGAGAGTATGGCAAGCACAGCTCAGGGCACATAACAATCTGGCAGGGAACAAAAAAAACAGACAGACTATATACACCGGTCACACCACACAATGGGATTCAGGGCAAATTTAAAAACACAGAGTGGAACACAGATATATGAACTACACAGAAACAAAGAAATAAGGAACAGAACAAACAGAAGAACAAACAGGATGTGACAATTTAGAAACATAATAAATGGTTGCCATTTATATAGCGCCTTTATCCAAAGCGCTGTACAATTGCTGCTTCTCATTCACCCATTCATACACACACTGACACGCCAATGGCAATTGGCTGCCATGCAAGGCGCCGACCAGCTCGTCAGGAGCATTTAGGGGTTAGGCGTCTTGCTCAGGGACAGCTAGGGTGGGATCAGACCAGCGACTCTCTGACTGCTGGACGACTGCTTTTACCGCCAGAGCCAAAGTCGCTCCACCAACTCACCAAGGCCCACCTGACTTGCTGTCTGACCGCATTAAATGGAGGCTGGATGTCCACTTTCTTCATCACTGACTCAACCAAGACACCCATCCAGGGGTGTGGCTATGGGAGGGCTATGCACCCTTGTTTCCCCCCGCCCCTGTCTGTCCCCTGGTCTGCCCACCCATTAAACCCGAATGCCCACCCTGGGATGACATTCTGGTAACGCCACTGCACCCAGCTATACATTAAAGTACACTCACTGAGCACTTCATTAGGTAGACCTGTACACCAGCTTATTAATTCAAATATTTAATCAGCCAATCATGTGGCAGAAATTAAATGCATAAAGAGGGTGAAGAGATTTAGCTGTTTTTCCAACCAAATGTGAGAATGGGGAGGGAATTTGCCACACAGGGCGGCTTGAATAGCTCAGAAAACTGCTGGTAACTCCTGGGATTTTCACTAGAGTTTGCAGAGAATTGTGTGAAGAAGAAAAAAAAACATCCAGTGAGCAGCAATTCTGGGGGCAAAACGCCTTGCTAATGAGAGAGGTCAGTGGAGAAGGGCCAGGCTCGTCAAAGCTGACAGGAAAGTGACAGTGCCGAAAATAACCACACTTTACAACAGTGATATGCAAAAGAGCATCTCTGAATACACAATGCGCCAAACCTCTTAAGTGGATAGGCTACAGCGGTAGAAGACCAATAAGTCTAATAAATACCTATTAAAGAGTTCAATGGATGTATAGTGGGAGTGTAGTACTGTAGTACAGAATCACTCCAGTGCACCACCTGGGGTCAGCCGTCTGCTCGACAAAGGCTTTTGGCTTTTGGACCATAATGACCTGCTGGCCGGGGAGATTATGGTATAGAGAGATCCAGACCACTGCTCACTACAGCAGCAATGATTCCACATTATTGCTTCCATCACCTTATTAAGCCACTCACAAGCAGGAAGGATAGTTCAAGGGCACATCTCACTGAGGTCTTGAAAATTAATCCACTGACTGGCAACTGTGTGTCCTGTAAGGATTTGCCGAGCACACAGGGAGTTTTACAAAAAATATAAGAAAATACAAGTCCTGGCTGTTCTATAAATCTTGCATACAAAGATGAATAGAAAAAACCCTAAATCTTTATGTGACTAAGGCTTTATCCGCTTCCTTTTTGTCTTCCTGAAACAGTATATCCACTCCATCAGACTGGCTTTATAGCTCAGGGTGAAGGAATGTTAGTATGTGAGAGAGAGAGAGAGGCTACGAGAGTGGGAGTGGAGAGAGAAAGACATAGAGCAAGCGAGAGAGAGAGAGAGAGGGGGGGAGGGGAAACAGTGTGTGAGAGAGTGGACCAGGGAGAGTGGGAGTGGAAAGAGAAAGGCAGAGAGAGAAAGAGAGAGAGAGAGAGAGAGAGCTGCCTATAGTAACTGGGTGGTGGTGTAGCTACACAGTGAGATAATGCACTTCAGCTGTTTGGTGTTTGAACGGTTCCCTCAGATGCAGCTGCTGGGAGTGCAGCCTCCTCCCCCTGTTCAGCGTGTCTATTCTCAGCCTGAGACAAGGGAGCTGGTGCGATGCGGCGTCACCTCACTTCTGTGCTTTTACCTTTCTTTGCACTAGACTCAATTGTTCATATTTATATTCAGACCAGAGCCCAGTGACTATTACCTTGTTGTAAAATTGAATGAACACAATATCACATCCCAACTTTAGGGAAAAAATAATTTGGATCCCAGTGTTTAATCTTGGTCCCAATTGGACTCATATTGAATGTACATGGACTGATCATTTTACTGTATGGTCAGGCGGGTGTCTCACCAACCAGTTATTTTGAGGATTAAAACAGGATTGTAGGAGTCCCGCATGCTGGGTCTTTGCTGTTGTTTTTGTACTGTTTCAGGATGAGAGTGGGAGTATGAGCAGTTGGGGAGCTGAGACAGTGGCAGCAGAACCAGGAAAGGGAGATGGCAGTTACCAAGCAGTAAGGTGGTCTTATGTGTGCGGCAGGGAGATATCTCAGCTAATCAAGCCCATGACACATACTATAACACTATACCTGAAGCCATAAGGGGTACAAATAGCCCAAAAAGTGATGAGTGGAACAAGGTAAAAATGTATATATTATGACGCTGACTAGTGTGTCAAGGAATGTTTTTGTATTTGTATATCTGGAATAGTAAGCCATGTACGAATTAAGCATTTGGAATCCAGTTGGGTGATCCTATTCCTTTTATGCAGTCATTCTTGTGTTGAGTATTAAGTTAAGCTGCCTTGTTATCACTTACCGCCTGAATACAGTAAGTTTGGCGTGTGTGAGATAGGCACTACCCTTCAGGTTCTAGCTAAATTAAAATATTTCTCTGGGTGCTCTTTGAAGGCTTAGGCCTGTCTTTGGTAGGATTGTGTGTGTAGGGTTTTGAAGTATAGTCAGACTTTAGAGAGGGGTGCCATGTGAGGGTAGTATGCACACATACTTCAATGGGGCTGCTCAAATTGACCATCAAATAGCATAGGAAACAGCATCCGAGTAAGGCTTAATGCATTAAACCTAATTGCAATTTCTGCAATGATTTATTTTGTTGAATTTAAATTTGTAACAAAATATTTTATTATTATTTATATTATATTATATCTACGGGGCAGATATAACATCCCGTGAGGGGTTTTGAGGGGTCACGGCATGAAACTGCATGGCTTGTAATGCTTCCAAACATTTTTACCCAATCGAGTGTTCTGCTGCTTTTTGCGCTTTTTGTTAAAGAGTACATTTGCTCCCTGCAGCACTCTAACTCCTTTGGGATTGCTGAAGTCAGCATGCTTCAGACTTGTATCTCACTTTCTATATTCTTAAAAATGACATAATCAGGGTGTGAATAATAATTTGAGTGCCCTGGATTGGTCTGCCTGCTACGCTGAGAATAAACATCTGAACATCTGACAACACAGAATAAACATAACTTTGCAAATATGCAGGCCCTTGCGTCCAAAATTGTATTCACACCTCAGGAGCCAGTGAGCACAGCTACTGAATGATTCAGTTCTAAGGACATACTGGTAGCCTAACTACATTTGGTACCACTTACATTGCCAGAAACATGGACCTGGTTCAGGTATATGCAACATTTCTGTTGTATAGTACAAATTTAGCTTACTGCAGTGTGTTTGCTATTTAATTTAAACTCAAAACATAGAACATTCTTGAAATGTTTTACTTGGCTTTAATACTCAGAGTTTAAATGTGAGTTGCTTAACCTTTGAGATTTGTATCATTTGGCTTTGGGCTATTTTACAGGATGGTACTTTCTGAAATGTTGTTCTATACTCCAAAAAAGGCCACTGACATTAGGAAAGGCATTAACTTCAGACTTCCTACCATTACAACAAGGTCATTGAGATGTCTTCAACTTTTCAAATGGATGTTTATGATAAAATATGTTTATTGGAGAAATTAAACAAAAAAGTCATAATTGCTACAAAGATAATTTCAATTGCAACAATCCTTGTCACCACCACCTACATTCACACATGCACATGCTCTTCCCTCTTCCCACTCTCCAAAATGATATATAACTATAGACTATAGTGTATGATTTATAGACTGTAGTTTACACATACAAAATAGACAATGGCATTTCAAATTATAACAGGACTATGATATAACTGAGGTCCAAAGTTGTAGAATCATTACAAGCTGGCAGAAATGATATGGAAATCTAGCTGTTGGAAGGAAAGTGAAGACCAATGAGTCCAGGGAAAAGCCAATGCAAATGTTTTTAGTAATTGGCAATACATATTTCGGCTGCATAGTAAGATAGATAGATACAGTATGCTGATCTTCAGAATTATCTGGAACATCAGAGTGTTACAGGGACCTGGTTGCAAAACAAGGCCACACTAGGACATTCAGAGAACAACAGCAAAAATGGATGGCTATGACACATTTTAAAGCACAATAATCTGGACAAACTGCAAGCTATTTCATAGGTCTCTTCTTTCCAGCAAAGTAAACTTGTGCTGTGCAATTTGTCTTCTCAGACCATAGGCTTCTGAACCCATAGGCTTGCCTTGCTTACCTGAAGCAAAGTTCAAAATCATAAGAAATGCCTGATATCACTGAAAAGTATGCGGGTGGCGGCATGGTGGTGTAGCGGTCAGCACAATAGCCTCACAGCAAGAAGGTTCTGTGTTCATTCAAGGACAAGGCAGACTTCATTTTCAAAAAACTGTATGCTATTTTTGTATTTCGTTAAATAAAGTATCACATTAAGTAATAGAACACTTCAGAAATCTTGATTGAGGCCGCCTGGGATTATATGGAGAGCCAGAGGCAAGCAAGACAGCCAAAGTATGTCTCGCTTTGGCAAGTTGTGAAGTTCTCCAATATGTTTGGAACAACCTACCAGCCAATTGTCCTATAAAACTGCAGAACAGTACACCTAAGAGAATAGATGGAGTTTTACAGGCAAAGGTTGGTCACAACAAATATTGATTAGAATTATTTTTTATTGCTTTATGGAAGTTCATTGCATGTTCCTAAGATTATACAGTACTGTAGATACTGGATTGATGGAATGTGAGGAGGCCGGCACCTCCAGAAATGTGAATGAAGACTTGAAATCCTCGACACTCCACTGGTGAAATGGAAAGAAATAGCTGCCAGTCAAAACTGCAGGGTTGCAATGAACAGGAGAGTGAGAATGCCATATATGTTTAGTACTTATGTGTTTCTCAGTCACACTGAGTTTGTTTACAGAGTGCTGTAGAGTACGGCATTGTGAGGTTTTTGGACAGTGCCTTTCTAGGAAGATTTCACCAAGAAAAAAAAGAACAATTCTATGTTTACATTATTGGCATTTGGCAGACACTCTTATCCAGAGCGACGAACAGTTGATTAGACTAAGCAGGAGCCAATCCTCCCCTGGAGCAATGCAGGGTTAAGGGCCTTGCTCAAGGGCCGAACGGCTCCAACTGTAAAATTAAAAAGTTTGTGGACAGGCAAGAGAGGATTTAATAATCCCAACAATATACTTGAACAATAAAGAAAACATAGCAATACAATTAAGATGATTCCTGGTATAAAACTTATGAAAAACTTATGGGCAGCAGTTTGTGAAACTAGTAGACCAAATCTTTTTTGTCAGCTGTGGGAGCTTGTAGAATCTAATTAAGCCAGGCTTATATGAATATTGTAGATTCAAAATATTTCCAGAAATTGAGATATTGAGCAATATTGTATGCCATCATAACCTGGGCCTTTCATTTTCTGTTGAGTTCTTATTTCTTAAAAACATGAGTGCACTGAATCCCAAGAGCCCTTCTGGGGGAGATGAGTATAAGGTGACGATCCATCATCTTTATCAGTTGGTACAAGAAAAACATGTTGTGTGGTAATTGGTCAGGGATTTGTTAATAGTTTTTCCTGTGTTCATTTAACGGAGAGTACATCCACAAATTGCCCTCTGTTTATATGATAAGATTATCCCCGTGTAGTGCATGGAAACTTTATTTTGTTACAGAATTGCAGCCTCTGTGTTGCAGCGGTCCTATTGTATAGAGATTGAGACACAGCCATGATCTAGAGAGAAACAGTTAACCCTTTAAGTATCACCCTTTTTCTTGAGACGAGCTTAACCAAAATAAAACTATTTCTATTCTTGAACACTTTTAACTACAGGTATAATGATGGTTTCTTCTGAAAGGTAATCCTTTTGGGTTTGTTTGCCAAGAGTCAGAATTAATCCAAATATTACTAAAGCATAGTTAGCTCAAACACATTGGAAGTGGAAGCTTTTTTCTCATTGAAAATATTTTCTGTTTTTGAGTGGATACAGCTTATTGTGCCTTTGGCTGGTGTGCTCAGATTTGATGACAATATCATCAAAAATGTTTTTACAAAGCTATGTCCAGGCAGTTTTCCAAAAAGGACATTTGGAGACTCCAAAAGGACACACAGAAACTAAATTATATTATGGCTCTTATGAGGAGTAAAATGTTGCATTTTGCTTATTAAATAAAATATACGTATATGTCATCTAGTATACTGTCCATTGATTGAAAGAGCATCAGGCACCACCAAAATGATCTGTATCCACTCAAAAATAGAAAATCTTTTCAGTGAGAAAAACAGCTTCTGTAACTTTGATTCAGTAATGCTAACAGTAATTCTGACTCTTGGAAAACAACCCCCAAAGGGTTACCTTTCATAATGCACCAGGAGGATGCCTGTAGTCAAAAGGGTTCAAGAATAGTAGGCATTTCATTTTGGGCATGTAATTTTCAAGCTTGTGTTAAAAAAACCTTAAAGCAATGACATCTTAAAATAGGATATATCGATAGAACCAGAAGTTTTAACGCTTTCAAAAGGTATATCCTGTTACCATAGTGATTGAAAATTGCACCGTGAAAAACAGAATGAATGCAAAAAACTCTCACCGGCCCTGCATTAATTTTTATCAGATTTTTAACCCACAGAACATAGTGAAAAACAATCCAAATGAAACACCTAAGATCATAATAAACTACAATTGGTAGGCACGCAAAGTCTGATACCTGGTATACAGCTGACCTGATGCAAGGCATAATTTGTATGCATCTTTTGGACCTTGCTTAGAGCCAAGCCCATTTTCATGTCAATAAAATCACAATAATGATGTGCATTTCATTATACACAGAATGTATGATCAAATATGTTTGTGCAAGCCTTTTATAAAGGAGGCCCCAGGTCTACAGGGCCTAGATAGGAAGGAAAATCTTTTTCTTTTTTTAAAGAGAGCTCGTATTGTGCTAAAAGCGAATTTCTCTGGTAATTATATTATATTGTAATACTATTATATGTAACAAATTCAAATATCACATCATGTTAACAAAGTAATGAGAGAAGTTACTCCATGGTTACTCCATACAAACCCCGATAATTTCCCAGAAATGTTCATCCTGTTTTTATTTCTACTTTCATTCCCATGAATTCCCATAATTTTTTTGTTTTCTGCATTAGTGTGTCAATAGAAAAAGAACACATTTGATATTACCAAAAATGTAATGTTAGAAGGAATGTTTTGTATTCCATTAGATAAATGACATATTAAGTAATATACTTCTTCTCAGGAAAACCAGAGGCTGTCTGGGATAACCTGGAGAGCCAGACAGGCAGAAGAACTCCAGCAAGTTCTCCAATAATGTTTTGAACTACCAGCCGATCCTCCTATAAAACTGCAGTTCAGTGTACAGGAGAGAATTGACACAGTTTTAAAGGAAAAGCGTGGTCACAACAAAGATCATGGCATTTTTTTTACATGTGCCTGAAGAATAAAGAATACGTTATTTATCTGCTTCTAACCTGACATTCTTCCATTTCAATGTCCCTTGCAGGTTTCAATGTAGTAAAATGTGGTTTTTAAGATTAAAATCAGAGACGATGAATTGCCAGGTCTTAGGTTATAGATGACATTCTGAAGAAAAATCACAACTTAATGTGACACTTTGGCATTAAATAACTTTTGTGCCAGGTGAATGCGGATTTTATTCAGCGATTTTTTATGCGTTTTGAGAATGTCTCTGATACTGTCAGAATGGGGGGTATAGAAACACAGACACATACATGCACTCTGTAAATCATTTTTCTATCCATGTATCTAACCACATACACACATATGCTAACTTTAAAACTATATTATATATCTCAGTAGTTTAATACCATTTAGGTGCATACTGAAAGGCCTAAATGGAAATGATAAATTGCATCCGCAAGTGGGCTTCAGCAGGTTAGGTTTACAACCCAGGGCTGTTTGCAAACTAGCAGAATATGTTGATTTATCCATGAAATGAAAATAAAATCTAAAATTGGCTGGTGTGGCCCATAGGTGGTAAAGCACTTTGCAAGTTACTTTCTGTGCCATTTGCAATGTCTGAGAGGGTGTCTCACAGGGAAATTGATTTATTAGAGGGGTTTTAACAGTGTATTCATCTTAAAATCATCTTAAAGGCCTTGCAGGAGCAGAGCAGGTCAGAAAAGGACAAGGCAGACAGCTGCCAGAGATGAGACAGACCGGCGTGACGAAGACCGAATCGTAAAATCAGTTGAGAGAATGTCAATTTGACTGTTCTACTTTTATTGCACGAGGAGTGTCAAAATTAAACCATAAAAGTGTGACAATAATTTTCTTTACACTAATTAAGTCTACTGATGAATCAACTGCCATAAATAAATCACTTGTACCCTTTGCAAAGATCAAATGTAATCAACTACTGTAAAATAATCAATTATATTTTTAATTAAGAAAAATATGGCCAAAGCAACGATGTCCTTACCTGCCTTACAATGGTTCTCATGCAAGAACAACTTGTAAAAAACGTTTTGTTCTTAAATCGCTTGTTCGAGAACGAGGCGCTTCGTTCAATTTTCTTGTATTCAATTTTTTCTTTGGTGGGAACAAAATGTACGACTGGTCCCGACCTGTTGTACGAATCATGTAAACAGCCAATTCAATTCATTTTCTATCGAGAGGCTTGCAGTGCATGACGGGCACAGTCCAGAGAGTGCTGTGGTATGTGGTGACTATGTGGTACACTACAGTCCATTGGCCTATCTATCTGACGATCTGACCCACCTATCGTACCCCCCTTTAAATAGACACATTTGGGGTTTGGTGCCATTTTTCTGAACAAAATTTCCAGACATGCCTAGCCTTACATGGGATTTTGGAATGTCAATCATGCATGTGTACAATTCCCATGTGTGCTCATTTATGAACAAGTGGATATTAATTTTGTTCACATGGTAATTTCAGATAGTTTTTTTTAAGTTAGGAGCTTGAATGTGGCACACTCGTACAAGCCCTTCCTACGAAAAATTTACAATAAGAATATGAATATACAGTATTCTTGCATGAGGTCCATTGATCCTTTGAAGCCCACTAAATTCCAATAGTCAATTGTCCAATTGTCTTTTAAGTAACCGAGTAGCTGGTATCTTGCTGTACACAAGGATATGTTGCTTTACCAAGAAACTTAAGAGAGAACCTCCTGGTGCCAAGAGTGCAAGGTTGCAGCTTTCTCAATATGGTTCTAATTGTTCTTTTCTTGATAACTTCAGGTTTGGTTTTCTACTGCTTCAGATATTCACATTAAATATAAATGAGAAATGCTCTCAGAAAAGGAGTGGCTACTGTTTGCTCTCGGATGGCCCATTGTTTATCCATTTGTCTGCTGCTGTATGCTACAGCCTTGTCTATTAGAGTCAATGAGTCACTTCCACACACACTCCATGCACCTAAATTGCAAGGCACCTACGGAAGTGCAGTTGGATTTATTAATATTTCAAACACCTTATTTACAATGCCCAGTTCCAGGGGGGTTGGATGGGGTATGGATGAAAGTGGATGGATGAAAGTGTGTAAATTCAGATGCATGCTCGGGAATGGGCAGCTGTTGTCTTAACACATGGCTGCCCTCAGAGAAGCACACATTCACTCCAACTTCCACATATGTTTAATTTTTCAATGTACGGACAACCCTGAATATGACTATCCATCCATCCATCCATCCATTATCTGAACCCGCTTATCCTGAACAGGGTCGCAGGGGGGCTGGAGCCTATCCCAGCATACATTGGGCGAAAGGCAGGAATACACCCTGGACAGGTCGCCAGTCCATCGCAGGGCACATACACCATTCACTCACACACTCATACCTACGGGCAATTTAGACTGTCCAATCAGCCTAACCTGCATGTCTTTGGACTGTGGGAGGAAACCGGAGTACCCAGAGGAAACCCACGCAGACACGGGGAGAACATGCAAACTCCGCACAGAGAGGCCCGGGCCGACGGGGATTCGAACCCAGGACCCTCCTTGCTGTGAGGCGGCAGTGCTACCCACTGCGCCATCCGTGCCGCCTGAATATGACTAAATATTTGAAATATTCTTCTGATTGTGATGTTGTAGCTTCAAAATTAAAGTAGAGGATTCATGTCTGGCTCAGGAAAAAAGCAAAATAATTTAACTTGAACTATCTTTAAGTTATACTACCCATTCCTAATTGTGTGGGCATAAACGCCTCGTTAATGAGAGAGGTACAAGGAGAATGGTCAAAGCTGACCTGAAGGTGACAGTAACGCAAATGATCACACATTACAACAGTGATATGCAGAAGAGCATCTCTGAAAACACAACACATCAAACCTCGATGTGGATAGGCTAGAGCAGTGGAAGACTAATAAAGTGTTCGCTGAGTGTATATGCAGTTCAGTAATTTAACACACTTTCAATTTACATGTCACGTTGGAATGCTGCCTAAACCGACTTAATATTTCATCCTTATTCCTATGTGATCCAACACCTACTAAACCCATGAAGAAATAAGTGTGAAAAGCCATTGGAAAGTCACCCCCCTTTCACAATCAGAGTCAACTCTTTTAGATTCAGATTGCCTCCTAATCAGAGCCCAAGCTCATTCCCATTCGTTCTTATGGCCTTCCCCAGTGATTGCTCTTTGATTCAGACCTCTTCTTTACACTGGGTCCTTCTTGGTCTTATTATGCTAGCTCTGTATGGAACCTTCAGGACTGCTATTCAAGCTGATAGTCTTGCCTTATATGCTTTTTTTACATTTATTTTTTACTCCAAATCAAAGAGCATGAACAGAAAACAGATGGAGGGTCAGGGATATAATCAGTGATGGAGGATGACAGTTAAATTCTGCAAATCACATCTATTCTGCATTCTAGCCGATTGTGTCAATGAGAAATTAGATGCAATCATAGAAATGGAAGGGAAATTACAAGTTTTAGTTATGAATCAATTCCCAAGCATACAATCAATTTACAAAGAAAAATATCCTATTTCTTGTGTATTGTCTGCAAAAACCTTGTATGTCCATTTTTGTTGCCTTTTTTTACACAAAGTAGAAGTTCTTAAGCACACAGAAAAATGTCCAGCGTTAATTAAACTCTGACAGAGTGCATACAGTATGAGTCCATTTGGGACTACATGCTGACATTTAAAAAATGTAGAACACTGAAATGTCTTAACCCTACAACAATTAAATTTTGTACAGAACCCCATGTGAATACACTGTGTTAGTAAATGCAGTAACTATTATTTGCAGTTCCGAGAACATAAAATTCCGAAAACACAAGGATTTTGAGCAACACAAGTAGGTGTGTAGTCAAATGGACAACAGAGTTCCAATGTACAGACAACAAATTGCAAGTTATATACTAAAATCCAAGAAAACATTAACAATGCCTTAATGGGATTATGTACCCATAGCCATAAGTATTTAGACAGTGGTACAATTTCCGGTCTTTTGGCTCTGTACTTCAGCACATTGGATATGAACTGAAGCAATGAAAAATGAGGTTAAAATACAAACTGCTGCCTTTAATTTCAGGGTATTTACATCGAAAACAGGTAATCAGTCCCTCTATTTTAGGGGACCAAAATAACTGGACAGTTTGCCTTCTCAGGAACTTGGGAAGTTCCCCACACTTTTCTCTTTCCGTCACTCTGATACCTCAACCTTGATCTAATCTGACCACAAGACCTTTTCCAGTACTCTTTTCGGTACTACTTAGCAAACTGTAACCTGGCCATCATTTTTATGCAGCTGCAGAGTGGTTTGCATGTAGATCTGTGAAGTCTTCTGTGGAGAGTAGTCGCTGGCACATCCATGCCTGCCACATGAATAGGGTATTTCTGACCTATCGGACGGGTGTTTTTTTTTTTTTTCTTCATTATGACGAGAATTCTTTGATCATCAACTGTAGAGGCCTACCGGTCCCTTTGCGATTACTGAGCTCACCAATGCTTTCTTCCATCTTATTTACATTCTAAACAGTTGATTTTGATATGTCTAATGTTGCTGACTCTTTTTTCTTAGTTCACAGCCTCATAGTGGCTTCCTTGACTGTCACAACTCTGGTTCACATGTTGTCAAGTGGCAATAATAGATCCCAAAAGCAAACAAAAGAGATACTGAAAGCTCTTTTATATACCTGCACATAGGAAGCGATTGAACACACCTGCCTAATAAGAAACACATGATGGAGCTCACTGTATATTAGCAAGCACTGTACAAAACATAAAAGGATTTGGTATCATTTTTATTAATTTATAATTAATGACAGGCTATGATATGCTTGAGTATCTGCTGCAGTATATCACACTATTTGCCATTAGCCCTGGTGACTGGGCGCAGTAGGTAATGGTCTTAGTCTGTACGTGATTATTTAAGCAGTGAATATGGCCTAGCAATAAGCATAGGTACTGCTGCCGCATGTCAAATGTTCTATAAATTATAAACTGTAAAATGTGGGCTCAGAATGGGAATAAATTGAGATAAGAAAGAAAATATTACAGAAAAGTGTTAGAAATAAAGGTCAATTCACTTCCACCACAGAACATTTGCAATTAAACTGCCATACATACTAGCCAGTATGGCTCATAATGAGCTGCTAGCAAAACTCTAGCAGTCATTTCTCTCAAATGATATCTGATTGCACATGTGCTAAATTTTATTAATGTGATTTTTACCGTGATTATATAATGTCTGCATACAAGGCAGTGCTATGGCCTTGATTGACAGTAATCTGCTGCTCTCTTTCTCATTTCCTGCCTTTTGCCTGCTGCAAACAGCTCTGCTCACACCATCGTACTGCTTAACCGGGAGGAATTTTTCATCTCTGGGTGCTGAACGTCCCTGCCAACAGCACCGGAGGGAAACAGCACATTGCATTGCAGGCTGTTGGCTTCCTTCATCTGATCAGAGCTCAGATAAGGGCTTATCACACTGCTGTATCCAACAGCAGAGGCTTTTGTCCTCTGATCCAAAATGCTGTAACCCAATTACGTTGCTGATTATAGGTCGGCAAGGGCACGAGTAAACCAATCGCCTTTGGACGGCGCCTTTGATAGAGCTGGACAATTAAAAAGGGAAGAGGGGAGGGTGCATGAGCAACACACAAGATGACAGCAGACACAGCCATGACACTATAGTAGATTGCAGGTGGTCAAATGAATACAATTTGAATTATGTAACATGTAGGCTACAGTGAAATCTAAATAATTGATTTTTAATTTCTTTGAGATATACAGTACTGTGCAGAAGTCTTAGGCACCCTAGACTTTATTATATATATGTTTCTTTTTTGGTGTGTGTTAGTAAAAAAGAACACCTTTCAGATTTCCAAATATTCATTTTCCAAAATATTTAATTTTACAGAGACATTTTTGCTGTAAGCAATTGACTACTTTTTTACATAAAAACTTGATCAAGGCTGTCTCAGATCAGAAGCAAGGAGCCAACCAAATTCAAAGAACTGTGACAAAAGTTCTCCAACATGTTTGGAACAACCTCCCTGCTGATTGTCTTATAGAACTGCAGGACAGCGTTGCATCTCAGAGAAGTGATGCAGTATTCTGCCAAATTACTAAAATGTAATATAAAATGTATAGTTTGTTTATTTAGGACCTTCCATTTTTGAAAGAACCTTATCTGTATAGAATGTTATGCAGGTGCCTAAGACTTCTGCACAGTACTGTACATTGATAGGACATAACTGTATATTTGCAGCTATATATATTTTTTGTGATTTCTATTACATGGTAAGGGTTAGCACAGTTGTACAATTGTCCTCAAAGCCCATAGGTGAGCCTGCCCTCACAGTGCTGGTAGAGCTCCAGTTAGCAGTCCTCTTGGGAGAGTGATAGCTCTCCATCAGTCATAATGTGTTAGTGTGCACTCCGTCAACCCCGCTGAATGCACAACTAATGCTGCAACCAGGGAACTGGCAGTAGTGAACACCATTGGAAAGGGACACTTGTGCTCCATGCATGTACTCAGGACAGGCAAATCCTCACCATACCGAAATAACCTGAAGGTGGAAATGTTATCTTACCGCGAGTGTCTGCTCTCCATTTTAGTTTGTAAGATAAATGGTTTCGTATTGAGGTTTGTGCTGAATTCACAGTGCTGGTTGAGTGCACTCTGTGTCACGGCCTCATCCAGGCCTGACTTCACACTTTTGAATTCAGCTCAAGTGAACACTCAAGTGAACACTCCTCAGAGTCCTGGTTTAAATAACAAAACACAGCAGTGGCTGAGCCGAGCTGAAAATACACGGGGCAGAAACGTCCCTTTAAGTTGATCATCAGTCATTAGTTTCAACAAATTTTCCTTGATTAGCTAAGATGAAGCCCTAATCTACCGTACTGTATGGATAGAATGTAGGGTGTCTCGTTTCTTGGAGAGTTTACTGAATAAACACAACACAATGGAAAGATTAGAGAGTTAAAACTGCATCACAGAGAAGTGATGGAGTTTTAACGCTGAAAGGTAGTCACAAAAAATACTGATTTGATTCAGTTTTTAACTATTCCCCCAAATTACTCAAATGTAATGTAAAATGTGTAGCACGTTAATTTAGGACCTTCATTGATTTATTTTTGAAAGAATCTTATCTGTACAGAATGTTATACAGGAGCCTAAGACTTTTGCAGTTGGATAGATAAATAGAATTTCAGTATAAGAAGGGCTTCCAACACAGGTTAATGGAATATGTAAACACCGTCAAATTAAACCTGACAGTCTACACTTATTCATACCACATTCATTGTTTCATTTTAAATCCAGTTTGCTGGAGCACAGAACCAAAACAACATCAGGTAACACTGTCCAAAGACTGTACTGTATGCATGGAGCTGAGGGGGGTAATATTTACTTTAAAAACTGCTATATTTTCACCTTTTCCATTACTCCCAAACTCACTGCAAAGTGACTATGGGAAGTAGTGGAGTGTGGCATGGAACTGTAGAAGCAACTTTTTCCCACAGAATTGGTTTCAATCATGTGGATTTATTTGGGGGAGGGAAAAAAAAACAGAAACACCTTGAGTGACTTTCTAGAAAAGGTTGCAAGGAGAAAACAACAATAACCTTTGCATGTTTTAGAAGAATAGCACTGTGCCACTATTTTATTCAAAGGCATCGGCTTAATAGATACTCTTGAGTAATTACCGCACAGAAATAAACAGGAAGCTAAGCTCAATATAACAGTATTAAGCAGACAAATGACACAAAAAAGCTTCTAAAATATTTTTTACAGAATTTTAAACAGTTCATAAAAAGCCCTACTAAGAAGATTACAGTAAATGGGTTTGACAGCGATAATGAAAGTGGTAAATCCTCATTAAAAAGAAATCGGTCAGAGACACATTCCCTAATCCACAGTTGACAGAAAGGTGCAGTCATGTGAATAGCATAGGCCTAATATTTCACAGCATGTACAAAGAAACATCACAAAAAGCACATATGCAGTATCAACACACACACACACACATATTCAGCATGACATCAAACAGACAGTATCACAAGTGCTGAAACATACAGCATTGGTTGTAGATTTAGTTAATAGCATGGTAAAAGCTCTGAAATGCAGACAAATTGTATATATACAGGATAATCCCTTTTATCCAAAGCTCAGTTATTCTAAATGACTGGTCAACTGAACAGACTTTCTTTTACTTTGTTAATGCAAATAACAAAGTGGTTCAGCTGCTTTTCAGACCAAATGTCAGAATGGGGAAGAGATCTAAGTGACTTTAACCGTGGAATGATAGTTGGTACCCGACAGGGTGGTTTGAGTATTTTAGAAACCGCTGATCTCCCGGCATTTTCATGAACAGTCTCTAGAGTTTGCAGAGAATGGTGTGAAAAACAAAAAGTACAGTCTGGAAATTGTGGTGTCTGCTCTACAAAGTGAGCTCCTCTTCAAACAGTCTGTCCATTCTAAACCTCATGTACGGTGATACAGTGCTCAATACTATTTCGCTTTTAGGCAAACTAAGCAGTAGTTACACTTAGGGGTAGGAAAAGGCGAACATTTCTGGGCTGAATGGTCTGTTCTCACCATTACCTTATGTCATGTTATGTTATGTGTAGCTTGTGCAGGCAGACTGTGTGGATTGACCATGCATGATACAGTAAGTCATGAGAATCCTGCTGACTGGGAGCTCTTCCTCCCAGGGTGTTGCTTCAGCCAGTTAGACACTGGTAGCCCCATATGGTTCTGATTTGATTCTAGACAGTGGGGCTGATTCGTACACTGCCACTATGCCTTAATAGCATGACCCACCCAGCATGGGTTATGTACTCCTCCTACCCATAATGTTCACCAGGAAGAGGCTTTAAAGGTAAAAATGCCTATACTGTATACTGTGTGAATGAAGGTCCCTGTCATTCCAATTATACCTCCCTTCTAAGTTAACATCAGTATTTGGAATGTGAACATGCAAGAAAAGGCACAGTCAGTTCTTCAGTGCCAAAACGAGTAAATGCAGGCACTGTACCAATTTTTCCTCGATATTAAATCTTTACTTGATATTATTTTGTACCTTGATATCTCCTTGAAGTAGGGTCACACTGCTGCCTCCTTTCATGACTATTCCTAAACCCAGTATGTCATAGCCTACCTACCTCTTATTAGAATTTCAGAAATGGCTTAGTGGAAGCAGAATAGCAGAAATATCTAGAACAGCGGGACAAAGGCGCCGATCCTATACCCCGCTCAAATTAGTGCGATTCAGATGAGAGTTCATCCCAATAAAAAATGTGTACCCTCCTTTCCTCCACTCGTCTCCTCCCCCCATACTTCAAGATAGGAGAAGTAGTAAATGATAATTTTACGTAAAAACTGCTTCTTCCCAACTATCACATTTGCAGCTAATTAATAGAACAACAGCAGGTTAACCTCTTTTCATCCATTTCTTTGATAACAGACTTGCATACCTCCAGTACTGCTGCCTGTAGATCCTGCACAGCTAGACCAAATAGCTGGAGGGGAAGGAGCAATGTGTTTTTCCCCCTGGTGTTGCTGATGCAAATAAGAGATGTTAGTTATTTTATCCACCGTTCATGAACAGGGCAAAATCACATTTAAGAATATACTGGGTCCGTCGCCAGGAGTTAGATATGAATTGCCCTGCTCCATATCCCGCTTAAACCAGGCCTGAAACGGATCAGTAAGATTCTTAATATTCTCCGTTCGCAAACAAGGATATATCCGTTCTGTCATCCAAATGTCAATATTGTAATGATATTAGAACATTCACAAAGCAGCTGAACAACACATTGAATATATCTGATCACAAAAAGTAAGCTTAGCAGTTACTATTGTTTTACTCATTATCTGATTCCAAATGAAACTAGAATTTAGAATCTGGTAATCATGCGTGAAGTCCGGAGTGGTTACTCAATACTCAATATATTCTCCCGGGATTAGCACTATTGCTGAATCTCAGTTTGTTGGAGAACACAGAGGTTGGGGGTCTAACCAACACAATACATGCATTCTATTTTGTATAGATAGTTGTGAGCCCCGGTCAGTGTGCATTCAGAGGGCTCCTTAAGGCTAATTTGACAAGAACTGACGTAGAACGTCCATGGGCTCTCTTCATATCAAATCACCAGAACCATGCATTACCAATCCCATTTTACTGGCAGAACCTGGCTGCCTTTCCCAATTTAGGGACTCCATTAAAGTACCATGCCACTGATCAGTTGATTTTTGGTCAAAATTGTCCCCATGAGTATTCAGTCGTAATTTAGGTATAAAATGGATTACTCATGGATATCACTCTAATTGTGAGAGTTAAAGTTAAAATCAGAAGAAGTTAAAATCAGAAGAATTTATTAACAAGTTAAAATCAGAAGAATTTATTAACAGGCAGATAGGTCATTAGCTTAGAATTCAACAGTCAATAACAGAATACAGAAATTAAGAATAGAAATACAGAGTAAATCTTACCCAGCCTGCTTCAGCTACACACAGACACAGAATATGCATGGTGTGGGAAGTCGGTTCCCAGATTGCTTGGTTTAGTCTCCTTAAATCCAAAATCAGGCCTTTGATCTTGACCTGAAATGAACTGGGTCCACGATAAACCATCTGGCATTTATAACTGTAACAGGTTACTAAAAACACCCTAACTAGCGAATAGGCTATGTTAATGTGCATTCCGGTTTCTGGTTTGCGGACGCACGTATTCATCATTTCCAGGAGCCTATAAATAGCCTGCAACAACTAGGTACTAGGAAATGCGTTACCTGTTGGGGTTCTTGTTCTTCCCTGCTTGTGTGCAGGTTCCTGTCTGGCTTCAAGGTATGTTGCAGTTTGCTCTGTTACTTGCAGCCATGTAATGATCCATGTAAGCCTGATGAGAATTTTGATTGTAGGTTGCCATAGACGAGGTGGTGGAGCTTGAGACTCTGCACGTGCATAGCCTATTGAGGACATTGCTAGCTGCTGTTTTGCCGACATTAGAAATTTGCATTGATCGCGTAGGCTCATTAAAGAGCTGAGGAACGTGGATAGCCAGTTCTATTAATACGCCGGTAACTGGCTACGTGGAGCGTTTGCGTTTTTAAACTGTGTTGTATCCGCCTTTTCCCTGGGATTCCATATTTATTTCTAGTTTTAATACTCGTCCTATTGACAAACCACCTGTTGATCGAGTTGGGGCTTTGGGGCAGCTTACTGTTTACATTGCAGTGTGTGGTTTGGAATCTGGTTTGGCGTGGAGGTCGCTACGGCGCCGTCGGAAGTGGGGCCGTTCTTTCACTGCATGTTATAGTGTGTGTGTAGAAATAGAATATTTGATTCACCGTGTCCGTATCTCACCGATTTACAGTGCCTGTGTGTATGTCTGCTGGCACCTTCACGAGTGAGTGACCTTTCGGTTCCACTTCCGGTAAGTCCTCCACCCTCCACGGACCCGTACCCGCACGCACCCAGTGGCAACCCTAGCGGCGGGGAAGACCTACCGGCTCATTTTATGATTTTGGGGATCCTGTGGGTTTTTGTGTGGGTTGTTTTTACTGTGTTTTTAGGATTGTAATGAATAGACTCTGTTTTATTATTGAATACACGTCTCTGCTTGTTCATTTGAACACACCTATGTGGGGATTGATCACCAATCCTCGATTCTTACAAACTATTTCCTTGGGCGTAATTCCCAAAGTGGCGTAATCGAGTGGTGTTATGCAAGGTCACATAAACATGGAATTTAGAGCCAGGCCTCCCCAGGCAGTGAGATTTCGGTCAGGGGGTTGAGGCAAATTGCTTTCACAGGGACAGATTTCCACAGTTTTCCCTAGGTTCCTGGATGGTTATGATGTCCTAGGTATACTGTTGCGGAAATTAGACCATTGCACCAGTTGCATTGAAACAATCAGAATAATACCAAACATCACTATGTTCTGTTCTGAGATTGTCATGAAACATCTTTATGCCAAATACACAATTTCAGCGCTCCAACCCTGAAAGGAATGTAAGAGGAGGGGGTGATTTACAGGGGTTCAGGAAGACATCTGTTTTGGGAACAATGCATGAGTTTTTCTCCCACAGGCTCCCGCCTGTATGGGTGCCGAGAAAGTGGGGGCTAACGATGTATGCTCTTGGGGGGAGAGTTAAATTACTTTACAGCCACATATTACTGCTGTATCAGAGGAGGTCAGCAAGCTGACCAGTGCACAACACCAGATTTAATCATTTCCGCCTTACATAACCTTAAATTACATCTGCATCAGTCTGTATACATTCTCATCTTTAAAACTCCTCCACTCATTGAAACAATATCAATATTCTTGTTCGGTTCTGCTGAAGATCACTTTCTGTTTTGGCAGACATGCCTTCAGGTTGTTGTTCTGGTTCTTTCAGTGGCCTGAGCCAAGGCTGAAGGAGTTGGCTGGATGACTGTGGAAGATCGGAAGATTCAGTTTGAAAGTGCATTATTATTCTTTGAGATATTTTAGACAACGCATTTTTCCACACTTCAGAGTAACAAGTAATGACACATGCTGCAGAAAAGTAGTGGAATGAAAAGTAGGATATTTTACTTTTAAATGTAGCAAAGTGAAATGAGTGAAAGCAAAAGTCCCCAAGAATGGAAATACTTCTACAAAGTACAGATACTGCAATAAAGTACATTAGTACTTAAGTACAGTAACAAATTAGGCTACTTTGTTACTGTCCACCACTGGTTCCAGTCAAGGCATCTATCTAAACCTTATCATCCCAAATTCTCTGGAATTGCAGCATGAGTCTGGACTTTATTTATTTTTTGATGAGTCACATATTCATGTTGAATGCTGATATTTGCATTTGCTGTCCAAGGACATTTGCATGTTTAGTGTTGTGGTTTATATTATTATAGTTAAAGTGGTTTCATGTTACGGCGGCTAGCATACACCTGGTTATTGTAATACATGTGGATTTTGGGTCATAACAGATTGGGGGCTCCTCCAGGATCAAACTGAAACAGAGCCTTACACAACAGTAATATCTTGTTGGCTTGTCTGTGACAGATCCACAGATCCACAGAAGCATCACAATACACAAACACTGGGACATAACACTATAATTTAGTGCTACTGAACTCCACATCCTGCGGGCCGCAGTATCTGCAGGGATTTTCTTCAACTGTGCGCTACACCACCTGATTTCACTAATGAGCTTATTATCTGAAGGAAGCAGGTAAAATAATTAGTGAAATCAGGTGGTGTCGCATGCGGTTGGAGTAAACACCTGCAGAAACAAAACATAACTATTCAAATGGCGAGTATTTTGGTATTGTGTCTACTTCCAGAAACAAGACTTTTTAGCTCATTAATGATAATGCAAGCTCCTCATGATGAAAAAGTGCACTGCTGCCCCCCTACTGTCAGAACCTGCAAGTACGTCAGACCGCTGTGGCTTAGAGTACTCACATGCCACCTGGTGGTGTTTGTGCAAACAACAAGTAGTTACTGTGGTAAAAACGAAAAATATATGCAAATACTTTGCAGCATATTAAGCCTGCGGGGAACTTTTGGAAGGACCAACCTTGATTGCCAACATACGGATTTACAACACTCATTGTATGTACAAATACAGTTTTTCTTAAATATATATTGTTGTTTGTCATGGAATGCATGGAATTGATAGAATTCCTTTGGGTATATTGCGGTAGAGAGCAGACCGCTGTGGAGAAGGCTGAAATTGGACTGTCCAGCAAATTGTTTTGGTGCCGCAAACTCGCCTGACAGGCACAAGCGGTGGGGCGAGACCAATGCTGTGAAGTGGACCCCAGTCATCCCAGTAGATCCATTGTTCTCCATGGGGAATCTGTTTTTTTGACTCAAAATGGAAATAAAGTGTTTATCCCATTTACTTCCTGAAAGGTTTTGACCTGAGGGTCACGAGACCTAAGAGTGAACTAAAATTAAGTTTTCATTATGAATGTGTTTGGAAAGCCACATTATTTTTAGGGTGATAAGAGGCATTTAAAGAGGTTCTTAGCAGTAAGTGTCTGGTTTGATGCAGGGGAACTCAGGAGCATGGACCCAATTGCAGGAACACAAGGAGGTCAGCAGTGAGGTCGAAAACAATAATCTTTAATAGGTTCATCAAAATAACAAAAAATCCACAAAGGCAAAAAACCCCAATAAACTAGGAAAACAAAACAGAACTCTGAACACAAGGGGCTGATAACAAACTCAGGACAAACAAACAAAGATTCAGCACAACAGATGCAGGGAACATATATACACATTGACACACATGCAGACAATAACCTAAATTAACTAAAGGTGCAAAATGAGGGGAACTAATAATCTAATTAAAACAATTAACTCGAATGAGATATGGAGTCATGAGGGAAGACAGAGGCCGGAAGGAGCCAGGTAAACCCTTCCAACTGAAGCCATAAGGCTGACTGTAAGTTTTAGAAAATAAGGTTATTGGGCAGTTGCTGGAAATCACGAAACAAACACATGAATTTATTTCATTAATAGATAGTAACAACTGTATATGGTACGAGAGAGCTAAAATGCATTGATTGAATCCCACTGCAGCCTATGTTTAAGGTTGACAGTTTACCATCCAAAACTGGGGAAAATGACTTGGCAAATGAGGGAAATTGTGCACAACTGTAGTAAGTGGCTGATTGCAATTCAGCTCTCCAACTAAATAACTCCAACTGTAGCTGTTAGTAGTCTTTAGGAGGACTGTAGTGTACCCCAGGCAGTGCTAGTGTGCTCTAGAAACTGTTGTGCATGAAAATTCCAGGAGATCCGCAGTTTCTGAGATACTCAAACCACCCTGTCTGGCACCAACAATCATTCCCGGTCAAAGCCACTTAGATCACATTTTGTCCCCATTCTGAAATTTGGTCTAAAAAACATCTGAACGTCTGCATGCTTTTATGCATTTAGTTGCTGCCACATGATTAGCAGATTAAATATTTGCACTGTGTACATGCTTTATAATAAATAAAACATTTTATTTATTTTCAGAGTGGTGGATAGGTTTTTGGAGCCCAAGACATTTTAAGACCCTGTGCTGATAAAAAGTTAGTAATTCCCACTTGAAAATGATGGAGAGTTTCATGAGTCAAAACTGTTGATTTGAAGTAAAATACTGTATATGATTATTTTATGATCTACAGCAAAGCTGCAAGAAACAATTTATCCAGATTTGGAGACGCTAAGGGACACCAGGGCACACTGCTTACATTGTGCTTCATCAATCTTTATTCGTTCTGCATATCACCCTCATATTTTGCACATTTGTGGTCAAGTAGTGTATGATTCAGGAAATAAATACGTTTATCTCCTACCTGTTTGTGATGCTCAGTATTTCATTGCAAAATCAAGAACAACTTCATTTTTGCATTTTTGCCTACATTGTTGTGTATTTGTAGCACAGAATTTATGTCAAAATTATGTAAAATAATGTGATGTTAGTATTGTAAATGGTATTGTCCTTCATTTAAGCCATTTTGCGAGTCTCTGTGATGCTCACCTTTGAAGTTTTAACGTCTGAAAATATAACACTGCAAAAATTGGTGAAGGTAGCCAGGTTTGGCATCTGTGCAATGGGGTTAAAGCAGGGGTGCACGACTCCGGTCCTGGAGGGCCGATCTACATCCTGGTTTTTTTTCCAACGTTAATTTTAGTTTTCTGACCGCTCTATAAACTGCACTGGTTGACTCCTGCACTGGATCCGTAAAATCTTTAGGATACACCTGCAGTCTATGACTGCAGCTGGTGTTTATACACATATGATATTTAGACATGATTGAGCTAATTAAATAATTAAGAGTAGAAGTTGCCACAAAATCCTGAAATAGATCGGCCTTTGCAGTGTACCCCTGGGTTAAAGCATACTTAACACTTAAGCTGTTGACATAAATATATTACAATAAATGCAAATAGGCCTTGATAAAAGCAAATTGAAAATATGGCTCATGAGATGTCCATGCTTCATTTGACTTTGTGGTCTTATGAATAAAGGGAGTCACATTCTGTGGAAATATTTTGCCCTAAGAGAGGGGTGTCAAATTCTAGTCCTGGAGGGCCGCAGTGTCTGCTGGTTTTTGTGTTTCAGCAGGAGTGATACATTTCAAAGTCTTTCATAATTGGCTGCTGTTTGAAAGGAAACCCCAAACACATGTAGACACTGCGGCCCTCCAGGACTGGAGTTTGACACCCCTGCCCTAAGAACAATAACTTTCCCAAAGTTAATGAACAAAGTTGGAACTACAGTAAGAACCATCAGAATTAATCTGGTTTATTGAAACTATTAATGTTCGATTCATTTGAATGTTACACTAATCATAGAAATGTAAACTGCATTGTGTCCGGGGTGTGTTGTTATTTTTAAAAATTAAACATACCCTTTCCAAGATGCTTTTGAGAAATGTGTGGAGCTGCCAACTCTGCTGATTGTTCCAGACATCTGTTGTTATGGATTATTATTTGGCATGCAAACTCACCATGTGGCTCAACTTGTTCTGTTGCCTTTGCAGATATAATAATAGCTTAATTTTTGAACAGAATAACATGGAAATATTACTGCACTGTTCCCTCCCTGATTGTGAGCCAATAAGTGAGTTGATTGAATTTAGGGCACTCTGATGCGGGGGAGGACATGGAAGACCCACTCGAAGATCCCTGACAGTGCCCACAGAATGCTCAGAATGCTGCCTGCAAGCATTTGATTACAGTTTTTTTCATAATCTATATTTCTGAAAGCAACCTTCTGTCACTCCAGGGCTTTTTAGTATGAGAAATAAAAACACCCCCTCCTCATTGGGGCACCCTGGTAAGCTACTTTTCAGATTTATTAAGCTTTGAACTACAGTAGTTAAATCCAGAATAAGCAACTTTTTTCCCCTTTTATATGTGCATTACTTATTAAATGGCTTAGAGTTACCCAAGAGGCAAATGTAATATATGGATACTCATTCCCATCACTAAATTAAATAATCATTTAACCGTTTCATTTTTTTTTTATCTGCAAAGGAAGGTCTTATTATTCATAATATATTTAATATACAGATGATATTGTCTTTGCCATTATGCTATTGTTTATAAAAACAGACAAACACTCAGACAAACACTCACTTTATTAGGTATTATTAGACTCAGTTTTTGACTTATTGTTCTTCTGGTGCTGTAGCCTAAGAGGTTTGACACGTTTTGTGTTCAGAGATACTCTTCTACATACTGCTGTTGTAATGTGTGGTTATTTGAGTTACTGTCACCTTCCTGTCAGCTTCGACCACTCTGGCCCTTCTCTGACCGCTCTCATTAACAGTTACAGAAATACTCAAACCAACCCATCTGGCACCAGCAATCATTCCACGGTCAAAATCACTGAGATCACATTTTTCCCCCATTATGATTGTTGATGTGAACATTAACTGAAGCTCATGACCCGTATCTGCATTATTTTATGCATCTGCACTGCTTCTGCACAATTGGCTGATTAGATAATCGCATTAATAAATCAGTGTACAGGTGTTCCTAATAAAATTCTCTCATCCTACACCCTTTCTGCAACTATATTTGTTACCTACAACTGACCAATTCTAACCTCTACTGTCCACCAATATACCAATATCCTCAGCATGTGTTATAGAGAAGAAAAGACATGCCCCTTAGTATACTGACCACACACAGGCTCTCAAACAAAAGTCTTGTCAACTGGAACGCAAGTGGCGCTCCACTAAACTGCAGGTATTTCTCTTAGCTTGGAAAGAGAGGCTTGCTTCTTATAGGGATGCTCTCCCTTGTGTTAGGTCTTCTTATTTTGCAAAGCTTATTTAATGAACAATCCCTGATTTCTGTTCAAAAAGGATGCAGAACTAATTAATAATCAGGCAGCAACCAATCCCCAAATTCCAGCTTCTTGCAGCAGTAATGATTTCTTGAATTTCTTTAGTGATAAGATAATTGGAATTAGAGAGATAACTGTCTCTACACCAGTCAGTGGTAGCTTTATTGATAACATTGTTGGACCGCCTCCTAGATATACAGAACAACGTCAATCCCTTACTCCCGTACCTCAAAGCAAACTCTTCAAATTAGGTTCTTCTTTCAAATCATCCACATGTTTCCCGGACCCTATATCCACAAAGTTATTGCAGGAGCTTCTGCTTGTTCTTTGTAAACCAATTCTTCACATAATTAATTATTCACTGTCATCAGGTTATGTTCCCATATCTTTTAAGATGGCAGAAATCAAGCCATTAGTTAAAAAAACAAACAAATTTGGATCCCACTGTCCTAGCCAATTATAGAACCAAATATTTCAAACCTCCTTTTTTTTTTTTACCAAAGATCATTGATAAATGTGTCACTCATCAGCTTTCTTCTTTCCTACAGGCCAATATGGTGTATGAGAAGTTTCAGTCTGGGTTCAGGAAGCACCATAGCACTGAAACAGCCCTTGCCTTAGTAATAAATGATTTGTTTCTCTCCCTAGATTGCAGCTCTATCTTTATTCTTGTCCAACTTGACTAGCTACTAAGTGCTGCCTTTGATTCTATAGACCACCACATTCTCCTCCGTAGGCTGGAGAAATCTGTTGCCATTACTGTACAAGCTCTTATGTGGTATAAATCTCATCTTTCTGACAGATCTTCATTTGTCAGGGTAAACAGTAAGTCCTCTGAGCATTCCAGGGTACACTTTGGAGTACCTCATGGATAGTTTTTGGGTCCTTTCCTCTTTTTTCTTCCATTTCAGGAACATCAAAAGCTGACATAGAGCTAAATACCATTGCTATGCAGATGGTTCACAACTTTATATATCTTTTAAGCCAGGTGAAGCTGGCCAGCTAGCTAAATTGAAGGCCTGTCTTATAGAGTTCACTTATTGAATTCAGGTAAGACTGATATAATATTAGGTCCCAAATCACTGAGCGATACATTTCTGCATCCTTTGAGATTAGATGGTTTCTCTGTTTCTGCCAAAGTGGTTGTTAAAAACCTTGGTGTAACTATTGATTCAGAACTCTCTTTCCAGTCCCATATTAATAATATCATCAGAGTGGCCTTCTGCCATCTGAGGTACATTTACAGTTAAGGAAAATTCTGTCCCTCCTGGACGCTTAACAGATAATGCATGCATTTCCTCATGGTTGGATTACTGTCATGTTGTACTGCCTGATTGTACTAATTCAGCTCTGAAACACCAACAACTAGCACAGAATGCAGCGGCTTGGGTTCTTACAAGAACTAAGAAATGTGAGCATATCAGTCTGGTGCTCAAACCCTGCCTATTACATTTAGAGTTTATTACAAGGTCCTGCTAACTTATAAAGCTTTAATAAGCTTGGCTCCAGAATATCTCAGTGAGCTACTCATTCCTTACTCTCCTCCAGGATTACTTGTTCACAAGATGCTGGCTATTTAACAATTCCAAGTATATCTAAAATTATGATGTGAGGAAGAGCCTTCTCTTACAGAGCTTCTATATTATGGAATAACCTCCCCAGGCATATTCGGGCTTCAGAGAGACTCACTATCTTAATGTATAGGCTGCTGCAGCCCTGTTCCTCTCCTGGCCCACACTTTGACACATGCTGGAGCTACATATTCATCCCCCTCCCCTCTGAATTGCATACTCTACATCCATCCATGTGGACTTTTTACATATATTACCTGCTAGTTCAATACCTAAACTGTTACAATCTCGACCTATAGGCCAGCGGAGGATGAGCATCCCCCTATAGCCGGGTTCCTCTCGTGATTTCCTCCCGTCGGGGAGTTTTTTCCTGTTTGAGGGTTTTTCTCCTATTAGGTAGTCATTTACCTCATATGCTATTTAGGGGCTTAGGGCCATTTCTATTCCCTTCTGTTACTATGTAAAGTGTCTTTGGGACAGTCTTCTGTGAAAAGCGCTATACAGATACCATTTAATCTAATAATAATAACGATAATGCTAATAAAAAGAATTAATTATATTTTAATAATTAATTAAAATATAAAATGTGGCATTTGGTATTTGCTGGTATTTCAGCATTTGCTGTTGGACAAGTTCAGTTTTGTTTAAAGGTTAATTTGTGCTTCTGACAAGTGGCATGTCTAACCTTGTATGATATCGGGTTAGGGTAAGCATGGTTCAGAATCAGGGACTGAAAACAGAAACTCAGGGCCACATCTCTAAATGTATATATCACTGAAATAATGTCCTTGCTTTTAAAAACGATTTTATTTTATGAATTCCAACAAAGCAAAGCAATTCCATGCAACATGGGCAGCCAGGCAATTCTCACCAATCCTTTTCTTGGAGAAACCTTGGTCTTTAGGCTGTAACCAGCTATTTAATGACTTTTCTGGGCCAAATGTGCTTACTAATGATCTTAATGAGACCCCGGCCATTCCCTTACATTTTCTTCCACTCCTGATTTCACATTACCTTAGAATTTGGCTAGCACCCTGGACCATGGCAGCTGCCAGCCATTTATAAAGACTAAGCAGCTTTGGGCTAATGTGATCTGATGAAAATCATAATTAGCAGTGCGAGGTGAATGTGGTAATCAATGGGAGGTGGCAGCATCCTGGAGTGGAACGGAATAAGTGTGGAAGCAGAGACTTACGCTTGTTTTGTGCGCTTCCTGTTTGAAGAGACAGGCCAGGACGTCCACAGTGGTATTTAGTGTGACAGTTATTTCACATTTAAAAAGCAGCTGGATTTAATCCTTTACTTGCTTCAAAAGCCCTCCAAAAAGTCTCATAAAATTCCTCACACCTCATTTGTAAAAATGTTCTGGGATTTTCCGTAAATTTAAATGTAATCCTCAGATAATTTCCAGTTGTGCTTATACTTGATTTGATTTCTAAAAATAACTGAGATAGAAAAGTACATTGTTTTAAGGTGGCATGTCCGCATGTTAATCAGTTGTGATATATAAATCTCAAATGAACATCAATTTCAACCCACATGAATGCGCTTTACAGTTAGCCTGTCTTGTGAATGTAGGCAATATCAGCCATTTTCCTCTAGTCTAGATAAGGTTGTATTTCAACACTTTGTGCTCTCTTTTCATGCCTCTAATTGATTATCAATTAAATGTTATTCTTGAAGTGTGCAAACTGCCCACTGTGGGAATGTGCATGCAACCCTCAAATATGCAGCACCTCCACATAACCAACAGGCAATTAGCTTGCATCTACAGTACAGCATGTCGAGGATAAACTTTACATATAGATATGATCATATCCACATCAAAGAGGAAAGTTATAAATAACTCATGGTTTTCTGCTAAAGCCACTCTTTAATATAAAATTTGATCATAAAACCATTTTATAAATGAGGCCCCTGCTGTTAAACAAGTAGATTGTAAGCCCCACCGTATATTGGTTTATTAACCGAATGCAACATACACCGATTCGTTAACTGGATTTACAAGAGAATTGTGCATTTGGAGGTGCATGCTCCGTCTTGTGGGCGACATGCTGTTTTGTAATTGCGTGACTCCTGTCATGTACTTAGCCCAGAAAAACTGCAGCTGCTGAACTATTGCACGTTTACTTTCTCTTCACGGTTATTGATAGGAACTGTAGGCATGATGATAATGTGAACAGACGCTTTGAATTGGATAAGCGCAGGGGACATTTATGCGAGCAGATAACGACAGGCCTGCTATAAACAGCTCCATGTCTGCTGCTTGGGGGTCTTCTGGTGGAATATTAAGGCTCTTTCAAGTGTACAGCATATACATCCTCATTTTATCTTCACATTAAAAATGTAGCCCCGGATAAATGATGCCTAATTAACCTCACATTAAATGGAGATGCTTTAGTCCTATGGTGAATCCAGAAAGGTTTTGTAGTGTTTTCCAATGACCCATTTATAGCTACAGATATAGTGTTCTATTAATAGCCCACAATGCAATGCTCAGGAGAAAATATCACCACGAGGTGAACAGCATTTTCATATTTCCTAAAAGGAGTATGTTTCCTCGATCTTGACATCTTTAGTATGACATGATTTTTCTTGGAGCTATTGTATATAGGAACCTTAAATTTGTGCATGAAGTAATTTTACATAAATCATGTTGTTGCAACTGAAGAGAGTTGTTTTCAGTTTGAGATGAATTATGCTGTCTGATCTGCCGCTGAGAGTGTGCTTATCTTCACTACTTGGAAATTTTCCCATAAGACTTCTGTCTGAATCTGGAGGCAGGATGAAAATGTTTGGTTGTTGACACAATAATAATTCCAGAGCTTTCTAATTTGGAAATATAGTCCAAAACCTGATTTTATTATGTACCTGACCAGCTGACCAGCAGAGAGTTATATGATTGGCTATCACTCGTAAAAACACTACACTGGAAAAAAAAGACTTCAGCTGATAAAGCTTTTCCACACCTATATTTCTTACATTTTCAGTTGAGAAAACCCCCCAAAAAAATAGTTGTGGGAAATTGAAATAAAATTTTCGGTTCATCCAGTGAAACAATTCTTCAGTGTGCATAATCCCTGCATTTCAGTATTAAATTACTTTACTGACTCCTACTACAGTCTGAAATATTTGTTCAGACTCCAAAGATGAATTCTGCTACCAGTGAGGGGAACATTATGTGAAATGAGGGGGTCTTTAATATGCATGAATCCTCCACCTGCAAAATGAAGCTTAAAGTCCACGTTTGGCGAGTGTTGAGAATAGTAGTGAAAGCTTTGAGAGGGATGATTTAAGAAACATTCGCATTAATCTGATTGAGTCTCCCTCAAGGGCTCTAAAGCGGGCCTACTGCCGCTTCAGGGCCCACTCTGCAATATCAGACTTTTAGAAATGACTTTTATTCAGGCTGCTTTCATGAATCAGCTTCAAGTGGAAACCCAAAGTGAAAAAAGATTTTACTCAGTCGTGGGAAAAGGAATGACATACGCTGATGATTTCTAGAACGCACTATTGCAAGCTTGCAAGTAACAGAAGTGATCCAAAAATATTGTCACTGATATATAATGTATGCTCCATTCAGGAATATCATGGCTGCCCCTTTTTCAGAAGGAATAAATGGTAAATGAGATATAGCGTAAATATAGTGCCTTTATCCAAAGTACAGTAAAATTGATACAGACCATTAACCCATTCAACCACCAACGGTGATTGGCTGCCATGCAAAGCACCAACCAGGTTATCAGGAGCATTTTTAGGGGTTAGGTGTCTTGCTCAGGTGTGTGCTTTTTGCTTTACTGCTACCTTCCTGTTAGCTTGGGCCAGTCTGGCCCTTCTCCTCGGACCTCTCTCATTTACAAGCCATTTCTGACCGCAGAACTTCTGCTCACTGGATGTTTTTTGTTTTTTTCACCATTCTCTACAAATTCTAGAGACTGTTTCCAGGAGATCAGCAGTTTCTGAGATACTCAAACCAACCACTGAGATCACTTTTTTTCCTTCTTTCATGGCCATAAAATTGCAGGTTGATTGCTTGATTCAGTGATGTATTGATCTCTGAATTATGCCACATTAAATAGCAGATTAGAGAAGACATGTTAGGTTGCTGATCTTAGTCAGTGTGCTGTTCAAAATTGTATGTCTACTTCTAAAGGGTTTGTCCATTTTTGCATTGAAACCCAAAGCAGAACAACTTTAGAAACACATTTATTTTGGTATATAATTGGTTTGTTCATAATTATGTTGCTATATTAAAGTGTGTGTGGATGCATGCTCCTTAATTTTAGTAAATAGTAAATCTTTATTTCTCTCATAATTTCCCCCGGTCAAGCGAATTGCTATTTTATATTAAATTTCTTCTGTGCACAACAACATCACTAATCCAATAAACAAATGACCCATGTTACCAATTATTCTCCCCATTTTTATCATTCATGGAGCCTAAAATACCAACATCTAATTGCATTTGCTAATTGCAATGCCGAAATAAGGCTCAATATGTATACAATAAGAAATGAATAAAATATTTCTGTAGACCCAAAATAGATACGTAATTAAATGAGTACCACATCATCACTGCAAACAAAAAAAAGTTCCTTGCATACAATACAAATATACAAACTCCGGAAACTGGCAGAGTACCAGACTCACTAATTATGTGAGATGATAATGACTGGGTAAATTCCACTGAATGTGATTTTCTCAGCTAGCAAATAACATTCTATGAAGAAAGAAATGCTGCATGTTGTAATCAGGGAGTCAATTAAGTAATTGAATATGCCTTCAGCCATTTATTTCAAATTTAAGTATGAGTAAAAACCCTGCAGGAAGTATTATTCACACATGAATTTCAATAACAAATGTGCTCTGCCATCAGGAAGACCATTTCATTAACTGTATATCTAAGTAACTCCATAAGCTCTCCCATTGCCTCATTTCATTTTCTTTTGAAAGAAAGACACGGGGCAGTGCCATTTACCATAATTGTTCTCAACATGCCAGTTCAAAAGGTAACCATTTTTTCTTTGCCAGAATAATGACTCCATTTTACCTTGTCACAGATGGAATTAAAGTTTGGCTCAGTGAACTCATACGTCACAAAATAATATGGTCTTCGCAACATTGGCTCAGGCGGTAAGAGCAGTCATCTGGCAGTCGGAGGGATGCCGGTTCTATCCCGCCCTGGGTGTCACTGAGTGTGTCCCTAAGCAAGACACCTAACCCCCAAATATTCCTGATGAGCTGGTTGGTGCCTTGAATGGCAGCCAATTGCCGTTGATGTATGAGTGTGTGTGTGAATGGGTGAATGAGAAGCATCAATTGTACAGCGCTTTGGATAAAGACACTATATAAATGCCAACCGTTTATCATATTCCATTTGAAAGTGAAAGTGTGGTTAACGATAACTGCATAAATCATTTGAAGTGCTGAGGAAAAAACAACACAATGGAACAAGATTTGGGGAAAATCTGTAGATTACAGCAAATAGAAGGTAATGCACAGACAGGAAAGAGGGACCACTGTGGAATTTTACAGTATTCTTACCTTAATAAAAACACGTTTGATGGAATACAGTCTTGAGGGGAATAATTAAGAAATCCCTACAAGAGTACATTGTTAATTAATTTAAAAAAACATGTTTTGCAGCCAGAGGGACAGTAGGCAAGGGTTCTGAAACAATGAACCCTTGCCTATTGTGACAGTGATAACCAGCTCAGGATTATGAAATATTTATATTTTGGAGTTTTCTTTAGGGCTCAAGCCATTGAATCATATGCCTTCGATAAAGGCTAATTGGCAGAAACTCAATACTGACATCAACAAAGGAGCATTCTGCTCTTCTGTTAATTCAAAGCACATCATACAAATATAGTGTAGGAGGCACTATGAAGAAAAGAAACACACCATGCGATCGCAACTTTTACTTGAAATGCACATGCAATATGTACTGTACAATAACTACATACAACATTACTGAGCAGTATGACATCAAATAACCAGAGATATGTGCAGTGTGACAATATGCTATGTGCAACCACACATATTTGAATACATGCATGCCATTTCATAATTACCATTCATCCATAAATACCAATACCATTCAAACATAAAGAAGGCATTATGCTGTAGGAGTAATGCAGGTGTCTGCTTAATGGAACTGTATACTATAACAATCAACATTTAAAACAAATTATTGTAATTACAGTATATTCCATACAACATCATCTTATTGCGGGAAAATGTAAGTTTACATTCAATTATTCTTGTAGGAGCATACATTCTTTACTTAACCTGATGGAAAATGGAACTTAACATCTAACAATCCATTTTAACACATTTATAGTGAAATATTGTGTCATAGGTAATATAAAAAATCCTGATTGCCCATAAAAAAACGGAGTAACTGCATGCAATTCAAGATGATTTGTATAATTTATGGTCATGCTACTGTACATGCACTCATAATGACTCCGGTTGCCATATTGTTATCATTGCAAATTTTGAAAGCTGGAACTTAGGGCCTGCCTAAGGATCAAGCATGGCGTCTTTCATTGGCATCAGTGCTGGTGAACAGTTGGTGAAAAGATGTTGTATGGATCATAAACATTTTAGCACAACATATTTGAAGCGGGGCACATTATTTTAATAGAAATGTCCTCCAGCTAAGCACACAAGCTGTTATGTTCCACTCTCCGGTTTCATAACTCCTGGTCTGATTTGTAAGTGTGAATATTCTGTTGATCAATTTCAGGAAACTGTCACCCATGTCTAGCTTAATTCCCCTTGGTTTTGACAGTTTTCCTTTTGAACAATAAATGATAGTATTTTACCATGGATGTTTTCTGGGATTTTACTGACCTTCTGAAACCACAGCTGAAGAAGCCACATTGGTGATTGTTGTCGTGCTCACCCTAAGATTAATTGTAAACAATGAACCTAGTCGATGATGGAATGTTGAAGGTATCTACCAATGTTGAAAATGTTGAGATAGAAATGCTAAATTATATCAGTGGAGGAGGTAGGTAAATATGCATAACACTGTGCTGAAAATGTGAAATTGCAAACATGTTGTTATAGATAGGTAACCAGATAATGGTTTTGAAAGGTATTCCTTCTGTTATTACTAGATTTGAACAGCATATGTTCCCAAATAATCATCATAATTGGAAATTAGCTACCATTCATTAAAGTACACTTTCACCTATATAAAAAAGCATGCAAAAACTTATTCAGCACTCATCACTGAACAAGAGATTTAACAGTGAAATGTTTCACAGACTGTACATATTTTCACATTTAAATAACAGAACACAAAGGCCCAGGGATCTGCTGACGTGAAGGTAAACACAGTTGGAATTGAAGGGAAATGAAAGCAGCAATGTACTGTAAATTCATTTTGAGAAGGACTTTGAATTCTGAAAGGCAGAGGGTATTAGCTTAGCCAGCAATCTACAGGCAATATGAACCAATCCACAGATGAACAAGTGAGGACATCTTCCAGCTTTACATAATTTAAGTGTTAGAATTCTGACGGCTTGAATTTGGGAAATGCATAAGACAAAGGGAGGTTTTCAGAGGCAAGATTATTATAACTTGTGTATATTTAATTGGGACGTTTGAAAGTTTACAGATTTGTGTTCTACTGTCAATAGAAAGCTCCCTAGTGTGTTCAATCATCTTAAATTAAACCCTACAACCCAAATTCTAAAATCTATTGTTAAAATATGGGTGATTTCTTTCAACTGCAGTGAGTGAGATATTTAATCTTTTTTTTTCCTTTACTGTAACATATTGTAAGAAGTGGAGTTCTGAGCTCAAATGCACAAAATACAGAACATTCAGGGAATTTCAGTATATATCAGTATTGAAAAAAATATGAACAGAAATTAACAGATGAAACAAAATGATTTGTACTTTGTGTCGTTTATTGGATAGTGTTAACAAAGCTAGAAACAAACAGATACTGTTTTGACTGAGCTGATTTCCTTTGGCTATTGGTGATTGAGTGAAGCCAGACTTGTCCTCTGATCTTGAAGGAAGAGTCATTTTGTCTTTAGGGGTAGCTTTGGGCCTTGAGTGGCAGACACATACCTAAGGCCATTCTTAAGAGTTAAATAAGAGCCTAAATCGCCTCTCTCTCCCTGAAATGTCTGAACCAAGTATGACTCATCCATTGACCTTATGGCTCTGACATTTTTCTTTGTTCACTGTTTGAGTATTTTATTTATTGCTGTTCATTTCCTTGTATGCTACTCTGGATGCCTTTTATTTCACATTGGAATAAAGAGGCATTTATTTTCAACATTCCAGTATCCTGGGTGAATATGCAAATTCACTTGTTTAATGATCCATCCATCCATCCATTATCTTAACCCGCTTATCCTGAACAGGGTCGCAGGGGGGCTGGAGCCTATCCCAGCATACATTGGGCGAAAGGCAGGAATACACCCTGGACAGGTCGCCAGTCCATCGCAGGGCACACACACCATTCACTCACACACTCATACCTATGGGCAATTTAGACTCTCCAATCAGCCTAACCTGCATGTCTTTGGACTGTGGGAGGAAACCGGAGTACCCGGAGGAAACCCACGCAGACACGGGGAGAACATGCAAACTCCGCACAGAGAGGCCCCGGCCGACGGGGATTCGAACCCAGGACCTCCTTGCTGTGAGGCGGCAGTGCTACCCACTGCAATGATGAACATTAAAATAATTGTTACAGTATGCATCAGAGAAGTCGTCACAAGTTAAGACAATCAGTCAGGATTTTACAATACAATAATTTTTCTGCATCACAGATTCAAAGGTATTCCATTGTCTTCCAACAGAGCTCCCAAAAATAACCATAAGCACTCATCACACAATGCCTGCTGATGAATTGACCAGCGCCTTACAGCCTGCCTGTTAAGCCAGAGATGAAAGGTTTGTGCGACTCTGATTTATGAACTGTGGCATGATAAGAACATCACATGCTTTTGAAGAAAGAACATGTTTGTCTTTGCTTTCCTAAATCAATAGTGGAGGTTGGAGCAATGAGCACTGATAAATATGGTTAGGCATTCCAATAGAGTAAATGCAGAAAAAGTCACATAAAAGCTTATGCAACAAAGAATTTAACACACTATGAGTTTTTTCACTTGCAAACTTGGTAAATTCACCGCTAAGAACTGCCATTGCTGATGCTTCATTATCAACGGAACTCTGCATCCTATTTTATCTGGTCCTGTCTTCAGCTGGGCCTGACCGTCAGGAATCATTTTCATGGTCACCACGTCTTATGCTGCATTTTACTTATTTTGTATGCTGCTTTCCTCTAACCCTGCTCTACAAACTGCCACACTGCCTAATTACATTTTGTGCTGAAATTGCCATGTCTTCCCACTTTGACAACTCTCCACTATCTCTCTCCCCTGTCCATTTGAGCAAAAAGAAAGCCTGCATGCTGAGAGGCGCCGGGAAAACTATTACCCTGCCGAATGATTTGAATACCAGTATCTTCAATGCCAGGGCTGGGACAGCATGGAGAAGGAAGACCCCAACTGCACATCCCTAGTTATTGCTGGATGGGAGCATAGATGCAGATTTGGGGTTGAGGGTTACACTGCATCCCCTCTGAAATGAATTCCTGGCTGCAGCACTGATATTTCCAAGCACACAAGCAATAATGTTTTGAGAGTTCAGTATGCTTCAACTTTGTCACATTCGTACACTTTTGGTGACATCATCACTAGGTCAACGTAGGTTTGACAGGTGAAAGTGGACTGTACAACTACTTGGCCAGTCGCAGTCAATATAAGTAATTGGTCAGACTTTACAATAACGTTGATGAATTGGCATTAACTAATGTAGTTGTTCAACATGAAATAATGATGTACAAACACATTAATTAAGCGTGAAATCATATTTTCCTTAGTTAATGTATTTGTTCACTACTAAGTAATGAATGAGTTACATGAAATTAACTCATTAAAAATTACATCATGAATTCATGTTACCAACTACATTAGTTAATGACAATTCATATTGGAATGAAAAAAAAACTGCATGTATTTGTTAATGGTTAAATAATAAGTGCACCCTATGCTTTGCTAATGTATTTGTTCGCTAAATGGTAAATGGTTGGCATTTATATAGCGCCTTTATCCAAAGCGCTGTACAATTGATGCTTCTCATTCACCCATTCATTCATACACACACTCACACGCCAATGCAAGGCACCAACCAGCTTGTCAGGAGCATTTGGGTGTTAGTTGTCTTGCACAGGGACACTTCGACATGCCCAGGGTGGGACTTGAACCTGAAACCCTCCCTCTAAGTGGATAGGCTACAGCAGCTGACCTAATGTATCTAATAAAGTATTCACTGAGTGTATATCAAGGGTTATAGTATCTAATTCCTGAAAAAACAATTGTTGATAGAATAAAAATACAGCTTTCTTGGGGTATAGTACACTATATTTTGTTCTAAAATAAATGGGAGATAAATGAAAGGTAAAGCAAATAGTTTCTGAACTTAAAAAGCCTTCCAGTTGAATTCCAAATGGGCACAATAAAATGAAAAATATAAAATTCCCTAGCAAACTCAAAGTCAAGTCAGTTCTGTATATAATTGTCTAATAATATAATTGATCTGTACTTATATATAAAAATATATCTGATTATTATCTATAGTCTGCTAAATGTAATGTAAAATAAAATTCCATAGCAAACACAAAATCAAGTCATTTCTGTAAATGATGATCAGAATATGGAATAGGCAACACTCCATTGTTGAAAGCTGTTTGCTTTTTTTATTTTTGTTAATATTCCCCTCAGTAGGGATCAAAGTAATATGTCATTTGCAAAGTTCATATTGGAAAGAATGAATTACTTGTGAAATGACAAATGTTCTTAGATGATGAGGAATGAGTGATGTTAATGAGTTGTGTGTGGGGTTCATAAAAAAGGGTCAGTCTGCTAAGACTGAAAATTCAACCGCTACACCTCCCATCCCCCCATATTGGGAGAATAGTCTCTTATTTCACTTGTTATCCATACCTGCCATGTTCTGGCTTCAAACCAAATCAAAGTGCTTTTACTCTCGCTCCAAACGGGGACAGTGTACAGTATGTCTTTCATGTGTGCAGCAAAATACATTAGGTGAATATAATCTCCTCACCTGTGATATTATCTTTCCATACAAGATGTTACCTCGCCAAATGATATTACATCGCACTTTGTATTGTATTCTGCAATTGACTGTACAAATGCTCTACAAGGCATCTTGTTCACAGGCATCTGCCTTCCTTACTGCGTACAGGGGTTATATTATTCCAAAGTACAATGGGTTGATATGTACCAGGGTGACGTTTTGTATTTGAATAGAGCTATTGCACATGCCAAATGAACTGGTAATAACTGTAATGATTTTAAGTGACTGAGCACTGGACAGTGAATGTACAGTATGTTCCAGAACCTTGCACATTTCTTATGCTGCTGGTGTGGCATTTATGCTCTGAAACATTTGCTTTGCATGAAAACTGTTTTATGTTGTCCATCCATCCATCCATCCATCCATTAATTATCTTAACCCGCTTATCCTGAACAGGGTCGCATGAGGGATGGAGCCTATCCCAGCATTCATTGGGCGAAAGGCAGGAATACACCCTGGACAGGCCGCCAGTCCATCGCAGGGCACACACACCATTCACTCACACACTCATACCTACGGACAATTTAGACTCTCCAATCAGCCTATCCTGCACCATCCGTGCCGCCTATTATGTTGTCAAAGATATGATATAATTTTGATATATGCCATCCTTCAGCTTGTTGGCTTGGAGTCGTGGATACATCTTATCCTCCTCATAGATGGTCTCCCCTGCAGAAAATCTGTACACAGGTGAGAGTTTGCCTTGAGTGATTGAGAGAGTATAATTGATGCCTCGCACACCACTTAGACAGTGATAGAAATGACACCCTCAAGGTTCACACACGGTGTTGATGTACATAAGTGGAAATATTCGGTGCAGACATGACATGAAACTTATTCTGACCAACTTTCCTGGATGGTACAGTGGTACACATTGACAGATTCCTGAAACATTAATTAGCTGAAGACACAAAATATCTACTTCAGGCTCCTCTTCAACAATGCTAGTGAACATCGCTCAGCATTGCTGTTTATATTCAGTATGTTTCATGAACATGTTCTGTATGGTACACACTGATCACACTGAACATTCACACTCTCACATGGCCTGGACTCTGACATGCAATTGCATGATTACACCATTCAGTGTCATCACTGATAAATATTACTCTGGAAAAGTAAAAATGCCTGCTGTAGATGTTCATTTTTTTGGGTGGCTTTCCAAGTTTATAGACATTGTGTTCTCTCAGTTTAACCCAGAAATGTTAACTGTGTGCATATGCATCTTATCCATAATTGGCAGTAAAAATAGATAAATAATAAAATAATATAAAAATAAATAAACCTGCTGCTGAGAAAAAAAATAACGGTTATTTACAGCAACTTCCCAGGCAGAGATTGGACAAGTACAGCTTGTACAGTTAGTTGAGATAGCTTAAGTGCAGTGGTGTGGCTGCAGAAAGAGCCCACTCAGCATGTGAACAAGGAATTGACAAATTGCTGTGTTATTTTCAATAAAAAAAAAATTTTGTTCTTGTAAATTGGGTTTATGGGTATTGTATGCTGTGTTATGAGTGGTGCATCAATCAGTAACCTATGGTTAATACAGTACTGTGATTAACACATTAATCAAACATGCTAATGGCTAAGTTGAGTTTTAGGGTTAATTGTTCTCCCCTAAAATGAATTCCTGACTAGCTCTGATACATACGTCTATAACATCTCATTATATAATTACATGGAACAAGGTATGTGCATGACCTAACTGAAATAAGCCGGGAAAGTAACTATAAATACTGCTTTCCTGGAGTAAATGTACTGTAGATCTTTAAGGGTGTGAAATGGTAGGTCTTGGCCACATCCGTTGAAAAATATGTGGAGCTGTGTTTCTACAGTTGAGGGCAGCAATTACATTGGAATTGACAAAATGCACATGTTGCACTCAGATACGCACAGAAAAACAGAACAAAAGCTCATTTCATTCTTTATTGCCTTATTCATCAGAGCTGATATCAAAAGCATTTATAGATGTTGAAATGGTATCAGCTTAAAACAAGTCTGTGCCTGTTCACTTAGCTGTTCAGTAGTGTACAGTTTGCTGTATACAAACCATTTAAAATCCAGTGATGTGGAATCTGTTACTCATCAGCTTCCCTAACAGTTCACAGCACTGGCACCTGCAACAAAACCACCATCATCTTAATATGAGGTTTTTGGTAACTGAAAACACAAATGAATGTATGAAAGTATTAATTCAGGATATGATTCCAATGAATTCCATGTGATGTAGAATGTGGGATGTGTCTATAATGCTGGTAGAGTGCCAAAAGAACACTTACAAGGGCAACTGCAGAAAGTGGCCTTCTTGTGTTTCTGGCAGGGTGGTTCCTTCTGTCTGTATCTAGTCAACACTCGTGTAATAGAACAGGAGACCACTCTAAAGCTAGGCTGAAGGGCATACACAGGACTGCAGTGTATTGTATCTCTGTTACTCCTTGAATCATTTTAAAGGTCTAATGACCAACTAAAATGAGCACACATACAGTACACACCATCATGTGTTCATATGTGTCTGATTAATATAGCAATATAGTATAACTATACACACAGAGACATACACACACGCAGAGACATGCAATCACACCAGAATGCAAGTAGACATGGACCTAAAACCTACTGGAAAACTGAAGTCGTTATTCAGTCCCCAACCCTGACCCCCAAACACACAGAATTGCCTAATTTTTTACTAGAGGCCCCAAAAGTACAGAGACTGCCCCTGAAAACCTTTTATTTTAATCCCATCTGGACTGCTTATTGTTAAAGTTGCGAAACACAATGTTAAATTATATGGAACGCACACTCATTTTGCCGGCTGGATTGATATACACCTATCTAATTGGATGATAGGTGAAAGGTATTTTTCTCTTCTTCCCCAAATCTCATAAATAGCGAACATCCGGGTTTTGACCCTGTCATTTGCTTGCGGACAGATTACTACACAACACTGAAAATCCCCAGTGCTCAAAGGATGGATGACTGGAAGATTATCTTTTGTGATGAGAAACACATTATTTTATTCTTTAGATAAGTGCGAGCAAAGTCATCTCTGATTTGGGGCAACAATCAATCCACGGCACTTATTGCTCCGCCATTAGGAACAGTCTTCTGCATTCATTACACTGCCCGTGCTGAGTATCTGGAACGTGCTTCGCATCCAAAGCGTATAGGCTGGAAGTGAAATGAGATCCCCCCCCTCTCTCTCTTCCTACAGCTGCACACAGTGCCAATATCATTCGCCTACTCATGTACAACCTGAAATCATTAAGACATGTATCTGAAGTCAATATCCAAAAGCCCAAGAGAAATGCCTTTTCCTCTAAATCCTCCCTTTTCTTGAACCGATGTTGTCCTTCATTGGAATTATTTAAATATATGCAGTATGTGTGTGGATTATGATTTCTACATAAAATGGCACATTTTCCAGTTCCACTGTTCAATGGAGCGAATGTTATTTATTTATTTATTTATTTATTTATTTATTTATTTATTTGTTTATTTATTTCTTTCTTTCTTTCTTTCTTTATTTATCAGCTCTGCTCGTGCATTGTGAAATGTAATGTCAAAAATATGCAAATATGCAGGTGTGCATGCAGAAGGAATAAGATACAGATGGATACCAGCACCTCTCAGACACTGTACATTTCCAGGGTTTTCTATGACATTTTTATCTTCAGCCATACAATATGTCATATTATTGTATGTAAGTGTAAATATTATATAGTGTATACAGTATATTATATACATAACATAAATCTAATGTAAGGGAGCAAGGAACACTTTTAGGTTTTTGTTTAATAAAAAAAAACACATATTAGAGAGCCTTACAGCAAGGAGGTCCTGGGTTCGAATCCTGGTCGGCTGGGGCCTCTCTGTGTGGAGTTTGCATGTTCTCCCCGTGTTTTTGCGTGGGTTTCCTCCGGGTACTCCGGTTTCCTCCCACAGTCCAAAGTCATGCAGGTTAGGCTGATTGGAGTATAAATTGCCCATAGGTATGAGTGTGTGAGTGAATGGTGTGTGTGCCCTGTCATGGACTGGTGACCTGTCCAGGGTGTATTCCTGTCTTTCGCCCAATGTATGCTGGGATAGGCTCCAGACCCCCTGTGACCCTGTTCAGGATAACCGGGTTAAGATAATGGATGGATGGATGGACATATTAGAGCAAATATTTTTCATCCTGAAAGAAAATGCATGTCTTAGACTATAGACCGGTACAGTTCTAGGACATTCCTGGTGAGTTCAGTCAAAAGTAGTGGGAGGGAAGCTGTTTAACTTCCTCCAACTATGGGGCATGTTGAAACAGCATCCGAAATGTTGGAAAAATGTGTTTTAATACAAGTTTCACAACATTTCTTACCATTTGCATTTTTCATCTGATAATTGTCCTGTAAAAATGGTCTATATTTTATCAATGCTAACCGTATATGTAATAAATGTCTCGCAAGAATAAGTGCATGGTATACAGGAATATACAATGTTACATTAAAAGTTATTGTAGCATAATGCATTTATAATAGGTTCCAACATGCGTTCCAACATGCCCTGGCTGTGCTATTTGTACTCCTGCATGGCTCACAGTTTATGCTTGCTAGAGACATGTATCAAATCTATACTGCCTTATAATTAAATTACATATATTTGGAGTCTGTGCCACTCACACATGAGAAGCACGTTGCTATGATACATAAGTGAAAATAAACCCATCATTCTTGTGCAAATGCAACAGCCCAAAATATCCATGTTTAAACTTGCCGATGTTTCGCTTGTGCCCTGGTATCAAAATTATATAGACGTTCATTCACACTGTAGAAGATTATGATTCTGCCTTTAATCATAGTTTTCCTAGGAAAGGAAATCTATCCTCAAAATGTAACCTGGATTGTACTGTTGAAACCAATGTCCTTCAATAAGGCTAAAAAGTAATTAGGGAGGGAGAGTAAAATGTGTAAATCCTTCTCAGTAAACCATATTCATTGCAGCACATAAAATAACCTTTGTCATTTAAAACACAATTAATCCCACACAATGCGTGCCAAATAATCGTCCAAACACATTTTAGAAATTATGATCACAGCAGCAGTTCAGCTATAAATAACTAGTGGAAGCAGATTGCGTTGCACTATGGAGACCTTAGTGCACAACAATGCAGGTTATTGACCTCAGCAAGAGCAAATCATGTAGACCCGCAAGATAAGATCAGAAGTTTTTCATGACACATTTATTTTGGACTGCAGAGCCGGCGGTCTGTTGTTCACAAGGGGGTCCTTTCACATCAAACCCGGAATGTTCCGGATTGGCACCGCTGCTGAAAGTCTCTTTTCATGTCACAAAAACAGTGCTGTTTAGCCCGAGAGAAGTAGTTCATCCTCATGGCATTTATCTCATGAAATGTTTTTGCCCCGTAATCTCCATTTGTTATCCCTGTCTAAAATTCTTCAGTTCCAAAGCTGTGTTTTGAGCCTGAAGGATAATGCATATCTCAATGTAGCTCTAAAGCTCATTAAAAGGATCTCAGAGGTCTAATGGGCAGTGACAGAACCTGGCAGCACTGCGCTTTTGAAGTATACTCCGAGACCCTGGAGATTATCTAGCGCAACGCTGAGATTATTGTGAGAGAAGCATTCTAGCAAATATGAGGCAATCCAGAGCCTCATATCAACTCATATCTCTATGTGGAAAAAGTGGAAAAACAAATAATTCCTATGTCAGACGTGCGTGATGAGTAATCTAAAAAGGTTTTATACAAGTGATGAATAAATCTTGTAGAATCTATATATACATTAACACATATTAATATGTCGTAAATAGCTGCAGGAGCTTATAATGTGGATTCTAATTGCATGATCATTTTAGGCAGCCTTTGGCATGACTTGGTTTTTGTATGACTGCCACATTATATTGGTATTAGCCTTTTTGTAGCCTTTTATTTTTTTTAATATTGTAAGTTACTGAAATAACTGTTACACTTTACACTACAGATATCACTTGGTGAGAGCTTCACTTGGGAAAAGACAATACATACTGCCTGAAAGTTCATCTGATTGAGATATTGTGAAGTGATGAAGGTATCTAACGCGACAGGTTCCATTGGCATACACCCACTGAGCACTTTATTTGGTATTTATTTTTCTAGTCTGTTTTCCAACTTTTCAGATGCTGTTTCAACCAGCCCCAGAGCTGTTTCATCATGCCCACTAGTCGGCACTCCTGTTACTTTTGTCTGAACTGTAATCACCAGGAATGTCCAAGAACTGTACCAATGGTCTATAGTCATAGCAAATATATGTATATTTATTTTGTGGATGAAAAATATTTGCTCTAATATGTATTGTTTAATTAAACAAAATTACCCAGTCTCCCCTACTCTATAATCCTAATATCCTATTCGTTTATTGAGAATTGAATCTTGTGTGCAAAACTTGTCCCACAATTCCGACAAGGATCACCTGATATGGATGCAAATCCCCATACAGTCTGCACTCTTATTCATTGTTTCATTTAAAATCCAGTATGCTGGATTACATAGCCAAAAGAACAGAAATTGTACCACTAAGGACTGTACTGTATACCACTATGCCACCCTTACTTTGTGTTTGTTCTGCCATCATTTAATGTGCCAGTGATTTTTCTGTAATTTTTCAACTGTTTAGTTGGTCTCCTAAGAGCAGAGTCAGGAAGGAGTCAAGACAGGCAGGATCAGAGAGTTTTTTCTTTCTTTGTAATTAAAAATTAGGTCGTTTGTAGGACTGCAATAACACATTTACTGTGTGAGTCTGCTCTGATTAATGAAACGGCCCTGATTATAAACTGAACCCCATTATATAAGTTTGATGTAAAGCAAAATGACCTCTATTACACTCATGTTAGCCTACATCTTTGACAACAGTTCTCTACTAAGCCTGGCAAGATAATAGAATTTAAATGAATGGTCATAACAATTAAGCATAATATGTAAGATTTTCCTGTAAGTTAATTAATTTTCAAATCCATGGCTACACACAATTGCACTATAAGATCTGAAAATCAACATATTATGGGCAGACTAAAATACATCACATGCATCATTTCCTTCCCTGAAATGAAGCTGCTCTGTAAAAATAAGCTTTATATGAGCAGATCAACAATGGAGTAGCTTATATAAACCCAAATATTAAGGTTCAACATCAAGCAAGTATCCTAAAATTGTATTTATTTTTATTTTTTGCATTTTTCATTTGTTTCTGTTTCATTCAATGTTTTCACACTTGATAATGTTAACAGTGCTGCTATCATAGCCATACGTTCCATTTTGACACATTGCTGGACCATGTAGTATTTCAAGAAACTGGCAATATGTGTGTGAAACAATACATTGGGCCTGCAGTCCAGCTGTGTAGCCACAAAGGAAAGTCTGCATGCATCCTCTGGAGTTAACATATGCATATTCATGTCAGTTTCAAGCTTTATAAATCTCAATTTGTGTGCTGATTTTCAAATCTATTGAAGTTAGGAACAAATCGGTACAAATGTATTTTATAGATAAGGCCCCAGGTTCTTTGACAAACCACTTAAGTGAGCACTAAAACTACTAGCTTTATAAATGTCTTTTAGGTGTGGACTGCTGCAGCATATGACTGAAAACTGCTTTTAGTGACATCACCTGGCTATCAAGTAGTGTAGTCTTAAAAAGGGGGCTTAAATGTGACTCACAACTGTCACTATTAAACTGGAACATGCCAAACAAAAACTGAGCAGTCACACCAATCAAATGAGGTTTTGGTTTAATGGCCAATGAAGAATTAAAATATAATTTAACTATTTAAAGTAAATATAATGATCATATCTGGACTTTTGTGCTGAAGGATAATAACAGCGGTTATTAAACACATAATTTCACTCACGCACAGATGAGATTATTTTCAGTCACCTGTCGTAAGTCATTAAATGTGCATTTTGCTGTAGCGATCACCATACATATGGAAGTGAGGCCTTTTGCAACACAATTTTGGCTCCTTTTACCCAGTCATCAGCAAATTTGAACGCTGTTGTATAATGTTTCCAACCAGCTTCTATGTTATGCTATGGATGACTTTTTGCCTTTCAGTGAAGCAGGAAAGAAACATTGACTCATCCAGAAAAGAATGTGTTGCCTTGGCAACCAGCGAGCAGGAATGTGTGTGAGAAGTGTAGCATGATTGCAGAAGAGAAACCCTCCAAATATCTGTGCCAGCTCCTAAGTACAGTCTGGGAATGTTTGTATGGTTCACATAAAGAAAAGAAACCCCACTGTGTCTCATCAACATGTCATATACTACAGATGATTTTGACACAATGGAGATGAATTTCATCATATTTGAATGCATTTGATACATATTATAAGAATTGCGAAATACCCTTCACATTCTAGTAAGAGATTTGGTGAGGTTTGATAGTATAGTATAGTAGTTTCCCGAACCAGGTCGTAGCAGTAAGAATGTAATTTGCTCATTTTAGGAGTGTTTCCTGAAATGTTATTACTCAAGCAATATGTGCAATTTACTGTATATTTTTTCCATGACATCCTGGGACTAGTTGTAAGATTGTAGCCTACTGGCAGAGGACAAGTACAGCCTAGTACAATTAGGCTATAGTACTGAAAAAAAAGACCTTCCAAGTTTCATTTTTGTTGATTCAAATGACCTCAGTAGCCTAAATTGATATTGTAAGCCAGTCATAAGTAACATTTGGTCTCATGCGCTGGTCAGCTTGCTGACTTCCCCCTCCTGGAGCATACATTGTTAGCACCCATCGTTGGCACACATGCCTGTGGGGGAGAGCTAGAGAAGGATTCTTAGAGGCGCCTTCTTGGGCCCTGGGGGCCCCCTTTTCTCACATTCCAGAACAGGAATATTGGAGATGGTATAAAGATGTTTCATGATAATCCCAGGTCAGAATATAGTGATGTTTGGTGTTATGCTGATTGGTTCAGTGCGACTGGTGTAATGGTCCAGTTTTTGTAACAGTCTACCGTTGATATCATAACCATTCAGGAGCCGAGGGGAAACTGGGCAAAAGCTGTCTCTGTAGAAGCCATGTGTTTTAACCCCCTGCCTGGTGGGCCTGGCTGTAAATTATAGATGGGTCACTCACTTTTAGGGTCAAGGCCTGGATTTCGGAGATAAGGAGAAGAAACCAAACAGTCTGGGATGTCTCCTTTCCTTTCATTCACCCAAATCAGGTTTATCCAAAAGGTATATTACCATGAGAGGCACAAAGACATATTTACAGCATAATGCAGTTATCATGAAAACTCCCAACTACAGCATTCATAGATATGATGGGGCGGCCTGTAGCATAGTGGTTAAGGTCAGGAAGGGCTGCCATTTGTGAGGGGCCTGAGAGCTGGGGTTTCAATGTTGTTTAGACTACCTGTTGGGGAGTTAAGATGTATGAGTGGTCCAAGGCCAGTTGGGTCATGGGAAAAGAATACTCCCGAACATTGGTGACCTCCCTGTGACCCCATACCTGGTCACTTCCAAGGGGGAAGACTCCGGACAATGCCACATTGCCCTCATTTGGGCACTGCTGTCATTACACCGGTGACTGCTCTCTTGGATTAAATATTCAAAACTGCTATTAAGATAGTAAATAGACCCGGTAACACCTTGAAAACCCATGTGCCCATGTGATCCTTGTATTATTGCATTAAGTCTTATGTAGTGGTAATTGTAATTGCATGTAAAATGGATAATCAGAAGGGAAGTTTCATGATAACTGCAACATAATAAAACATAAGGGTAATCTGTTTGGTATGGATGTGATCTGATAAAATCAAGGAATCGGATGAGATACATTTCATACCAAATGGAATTTAATAAACTATAGTTTCAGTATCCCAAGGGAAAACCTACACGTCCTCCCCTGGTAATCATCTCATTTTCCCTACTCAACAACCCCCAACGGTGGGGGTCTAAATTCCAGATTTGACCACCCCTCCAGGTTGATTTATGGCACTGCCGCCTGGTTTCAAACGTATGATTTGGCATAAAAGCAAGGGAGACAGACCAATCTGGGAAGATCGTATTCGACTTCCCACACAGCATATTGTACGTGTATGTAAGTATCAGGAAGATCGTACTCGACTTCCACACGGCATATTCTATACTCTGTGTTTGTGTGTAGTCCAAGCAGGCTAGGTATGATTATTTACTCTATCTCTATTCTTAATTTGTGTATTTTATACTTGATTGTGATATTCTAAAGCTAATAACCTACCTGTCTGCGAATAAACTATTTTGTTTGTAACTTGCGTGATCTCCATGACTCTAATTCATCTTGTACCTTTTCAGCCTAAGTTACAACTGAATACTCAGGGGGAAATGGTGGCCGAAGACCGATCGGCGGGGCGGTACACCTGTGGTAGTTCTAAACTGTGCGGCCAGCAATTTCTGTCCCTTAAAGGGTCGGGTGACGCACGGCTCTTGTGATTTGGTGCGAAGGGAACCCTTGAGCGTTACGGCGCTGGTTCCTGCCAAATTAGCAAATTAGCTCTAAGGAGCCCAGTTAATGCTACGCCAACCTGGGCTCGCAACTATCATGGCAGGTTTGCATGTATTGTGTTGACTGGACCCGCAGCCTCTGAGTTCTCCACCGAACTGAGATTTCAGCAGTAATGCTAATCCCGGGAGCATCTATTGAGTAATGGTGGCGCAGGTACAAGTCGAATGTAATCACTCCCGAGGTCCGCGTAAATTGCAAACCCAAATTTCTAAATTATATTTTAAATGGAGTCAGATAAACGAGTAAAACTATTGTAACCACTAAGCGTACAATACGGCCCCGTTTGAGAACGGAGAATATTAAGAATTGTACTGATCCGTTTCTGGCCAGCTATAAGCGGGATATGGGGCAGGTCAATCCATATCCGTCCCATGGCAACGGACCCAGTATATTCTTAAACATAATTGTGCTCTGTTCTTGTACGGAGGATAATAATTAACCCAACTAATGTTCTCCCAGCAACGCCAGAAAGACAAGCACGCAAAACCCCCTTCGGCCCCCGCTAAATTCCGTCATTGGGTTAGCTGTGGGGTTTTACAATATAATGCCCAGTTTCAATTATGCTGAAGAAAGTGCTATTTGTGAGCTCAAACATCTTAATGAGATTACAAACACACCTAATGACATCGCTGTGTATTAAAGATGTTTTATTGGGAAAAATTAATTGTGTTTGAAATGTTTTGTTGAATTAAAACAACATTTGGTATACATACATGAAAGGAATTTACTTTAAATGTAATGAAGTAATGAAGTCAGGGGGAATAAAGATGTTGATGTAGCTATGATGCAACTAGAGATCTAAAAGCACAAACTAAGCAAATATGAAACTCATAAAGAAACAAACTCATCAAAACTTTATTAAAAATGAAAACTCGTAGGCTGGGCCTACAGTGAAACAGCGCCATTTAGAAACAATGGGCCTCGTGCAGGGCCATTTTAAATTAAGTAAATTTCCATTATTTCTTTCATATGGACGGCTTATACAAGTATGCTATGTCAGATTCAACATTCACTCCTAACTTCAGAAAACTGTCCTAAAAAAATGATTATAATACAGTAAATATGGTATTGTAGGTGGGTTCCGTTGGATAGATGGCTAATGGGATTAACACGAATAAGGGACTTAGTCGATATAGTCGATACCTGATTAGGTAGACTGGTTCATTCATTTTGCGAAAACATAACAATATATTGGACCTATTGATAAACTTTCTGTTATTCCTCCTACACAGTCCACTAAAATAGGTTTCTGGAAACAATTGATGTGAAATACGCAGTTGCTGAATCTTGATTCATATTTGATCTGCAATGCTGAGTTTGAAAGTTTGATCCAAGTTTTGTGGGCCAGGTGAGCTGTGCTGACATGCACCTTAAGCCTCTCCATAGAAAATTAATGGAATGTGGTGTTTACATGATTCATACAACTGGTTGCAACCTCTCGTAAATGTTGTTCCTATATAACAAATATTCCAAATACAAGAAAATTGGTGAATGCGCCACATTATATTAAATTACTCGTACAAGAGATTGAAGAACAAATCTATTCGTATGAGTGGTTCTTGCATGAGGCCTAATACGTACGTACATATGCTCATAAGGATTGGATGAAGTTCAGTTCACATGGAATTTGTAGTTACTACATCTAAGAATGTTCTGCAAAGCACAAGCTTGATCCCTTATTTACATTAATTGCAAATTACTGAAAAGTTCAGTCGCACTGTACTGCTAATTTGGGTATTTGAGAATAACTCCACGTGGCAAAACTTTTTTTTTCCTTCTGATTGTTTTGTTAAAGATACTGCATGACACTTGAAGAAACCCATTACTGAACTAAAATGTTTTGACTGTCTCAATACGAGTCTGAAACAGCAGAATATATTAACTAATGTTTATGATGACATTTATGATTTACGTACTTTCAAATGACTTAATGGCTAGTACAACAATCGCTTGCAACAGATACTGGTCCACTAATTAGTTGTAAAATGTTTCCTTTACTGCATCTCCTCTTCTTATTTTCATAAAGGTGTGACAATCACTCTAAAAAACTACTCTATTATGCTAAAATATGTATTTTCATATGTCTCAGTGGGCTTCTCAAAATCTCAAACAGCAGAATTTGTTTATTTCATTATTTAGATAATGGCACCTCCAATGTGATTTACAATGTGCTGACATATTGAGATCATTTAGTGCCTTTAACGCATCTTAGTGCGCCCTAGGGACTTTAAAATAACAATTATTGGCTGCTATTGAAAACATATGTAGATGAAACTGTGGAGTGGTCAAAGCAAGGGCTGTGCTTACAATGTTTACACTGATATTCTAAAACAACCAAGGGAACATTGTGAGTTCTCTGTAATCCAGAAGTTCACAATGTTTACCATTTTTCCTACCAGCGTGTTAATGTGTCTACAAATATAAGAATTCTGTCTGTCAATAGGTAATCTTTGCTGATATGCACATAAAATGTAGTTTATGTAATACCTTATGAGAATCCCATGTTATTTGTTATAAAGTGGTACATTCACATTATTGAGTCAAGCTTTGGTCCAGATATTACCACATATTACATGTTTACTACCCTTCTCTGGTAAAGAGAAATAGGTTATAAATTACTAATCTCATTTCCTATTATGTGGTGTAACTGGCAGATTAATAAATGCTTTACTTCATAGGAGACAGACATCTTTCCTCTGAAGTTCTGGAAGTGAGGTAGAGGCTTTTGATTTGGCTTGAGAGTTATTATTGTGCATTGAGTGGATAAATGGGCGCTGGTATTAAATAATTCAAAGGGCATAAGGAGACATTTTCAATTTGGCTGATATTAAAATGATCGTCCATTATTTTAAAAACACATAGGCAAAAGGTCAAAGAAACACATGGCTCTCAAAAATACTTGTTAAATGAATATAATCCTCAACCTACTTAAGTATCTTACAAAACAATATTTATTTGCCCTATATCGATCCTGTCGTTGAAGTGGGAAAAAATGCTTGAATAATTACTGAATTAGTTCATGGATGACTTCGTCCAGGTTTAAGAAGTGCCTGTTCATTTATTTTCCTGTTTTAAAAAGGTTAAGCTATAGATTTTCACAGGGATGTAATAATACATAGCATTTCCATGTACTACCTTAATAAAAACAAAATAGGATAACTCTTCAAGCTCTGGCTCAATTAATTTAAGTGTAAATCCATATTTATTTCAGAGCAAAAAGTATGGTAATTAATTCATAATTCAAATAAGTAATACCTTCTTAGAATTTTTGAAGCAATATTGATTCAATGTGTTTACATTCTGAAATTGCTCATATATGCTATTTTTTACAGGTGCTGTTGCCTGACAAATGTATGCATGTAAAATCAGATACCCTCTCCTTGGATCTCTGTGAACAACCAATGAAGAACTGCATACTGCAGACATACTGTAGCATATGACCACCTTATTACTATGTGCTCATGTCTGTGTTAAACTGTGAATGCAGAAACTATACCTTTTTGAATTATCCCAGATGTTTATTGCAATTTCTGTTGACTGAATATGGTATTCCATGCTAGAGTATTAATGGCCTTTGATTCCACCAGAAAAGGCCCATCAAATTTTGTTTTGCATACATGGTTGTTTATTATTTTCTTACAATAACATAACCGCATAACCATTAAATTACAATTTCACAAATGAACTCTTTTTAATTTGAGTTCATTCTAATCAGTCAATTAAACATAAAACAGGAGAGGGCAGTGGAAATGTATCTTGTAGATGGGAAGTCATGGGAAAGTGATTGGCAATCAAAATCCATAGTTACCTTCCGCTTATTTGTTTCTATATTATCATACAGAGGCACAGGCATATCATGCAACATATTATTTTTCCATGACTTTGGACATCAAGAGTTATACCACTGTACCCTTTAACACCATCTGTGAAATAAATAAACAAATCAACAAACAAAGAAACAAACACACAGAAAATAAATATATAAATAAACAAATAAAGAAATTGGTGCGGATCCTGATGGCATTTGCATCTGAATACACTGCCAATATATTTTTCATTGCATCGCTCCAAGGTGCTTTTCAACCATTAGCTGAGTTATGCATGGATATACTTTGATGGATGTCAGAAAGACATCTGACTGAACAAAGAGGAACTACCCTGCCTCAGAGAGGGTGGAATTGAGACGCAGAACCGACCGGGAGTTTTGTGTCCTTGCTGAGGAGACCGTAATGAGTCTGCATTTTAATTTCCCCGCAGAGGTGATGTCTACCTCTCCTTCCTCTGTCTACCGCTGCCACATCTGCCTCACTTGTTGTTTTCTTATCCTAATAGCGTAACCAGTCAAAGGTCATCCCACTGGAGGTATTAATGTACCCATCAAGACTGGTGTCTCCGGTGACATTTCAGCCATACATTAGTTTCTGCTGAAAAAGCAAGAGCTGGCCTAATATCCATGTTGATAAGGCATTTCATGCGACAGGTGCAATAATCAATACGGACAGAGTTAAATTGGAGCAGTTCTGGCTCAGTGGGTTTCTGCTCCTTTGGTTGAGAGGAGAGTTTTAGCACTGTCAGGACTGGTTATACCCATTTCGAGAAACAGCTATAGGTTTTTGGGTCCCCTGGTGCCTCTGCAATACCCCTATGTCATAAGGGCAGTTAATTGATCCATTGTGTTCTGACAACAATGTGCAATTAAGGATATTTTTTTTTGCTTTTAATTTAACCATATGCAATTTTAAGATGTCAATCCTTGTACATAAAACTAGCATCCCCAGAGTGAAAAATTACAATGTGCATTAGCGTGTTTCTTGTCATGTTAACATCGTTTTAACCAACAAAACATTGACTGAAACTGTGATTATGAATGGCTCTTACCTTAACGGTGGTGCTGATTGCTACACATAATTAATGTCTGCGGAAAGGAAAGATTTTATGAAAATATCTATTTTATATTGGGGGTGCTGGGTGGCTCACCTGGTAAAATGGGTTTAAAACAGCAATTTATGAATCCATCAGTTTTAGCTGTCAACACCCTGTTTAAATGTCCAGCACTCTGAATACTTAATAATGAAAGAATACTGAAAGATATAAATTATCAATGAAATTGCCTAATTCAGTGATAGGCAACCTGATGAGATGTATTCCTGCAATGAATACACCATTGCCCTTCGGGGAAGTCTAAAGAGAGAAAAAAACTCTTGCACTATTAGAAACATTGGAATATACCAGATATAAAATCCTATGCAGTCAGGTCTGGAATTATTGGCACCCTTGAAAAATATGCACGGAAACTACTGTAAAAGTAGCAAAAAAACAGAACTTTTCTGAATCATTGATATCCTCGGGATACCGCCTCTTTAGTTCAGACCACAGACTTTTCATCAAATTTGGTTTGCAACCATTCCATATGTTTTATGCCTTTTTATTATTGCCCTTATAGTGCTAAGTGGTATGTTTAACCGTTTCTGTTTTTTTGTGGACTGATATAGTATGCTTAACATAAAGTATAGATCATTATCCATGTAATTTATTATATGCAGACTTTTTTCTCCATTTTTATCAAGGGTGCCAATAATTCCGCGGCTGACAGTAGTGTAGCTTGTTTGCATATAAATATGCCCTTGCTATTCCTTATTATAATTTAGACTTGTGTATTTTCATAATTATGTCACAAGAGACCAGAAAGGCTAAAACTCAAGTAATGGGCCACAAAATGCAGGTTGCAATTAAAACCAAGAAACAACCCTGCATTGTGAAGTGAGTTGTAGAGATTTCCAAAGACCACTCAAACATAATAATACAGTCAGGGTAAGAAATACACCTGGAGGATACCACTTGGATACCATATGGACATTAAACATGCTCCAGCTGACTTACAACATCAAGTGCAAAGACTTCTGAGGCCTTCTATGTGACCTTCAATGTCCTCTCATATGTAAGGAGCTTGTGATCACTGGAGCTTTCACTGGTGCTGTCTTGATTTCAATTATCGCTTTGGCTCTCTCTGTGGGCTGCTCCTTTCCGGTATGCCCCAATCTTGTTCAGGTCTTGAAGTAGCACAGCCCTGCAATAATACCTGTCTTAAATCTCATCATATTCAGGGTAGATGGTGCCTTGAGGAAAACATCTCTTCCCAAGCCCAATAAAACCTAGTAATACCACTACTAAATTTATGTTGGATTTAGCCAGTCGGAAAATCAAAAATTTCAGCCTGGTTTTCTGGACTGGGTTCCCAGCACTGAATTAGGCCATTATGGGGTAATGTGGACCTTACTTTCATGGTTCATATCTATAATCATGTCTATTTCCTACTTTTTAATGAACTACATGTAAACTGTTCAGAGAAGAATATTTCAAATGTTTAATAAGGCAATATAATATATAATTGTGGAAATGGGCTTACTATGGTGCGAGAGAGACTGGAAGGACAGCATGGATGATATCCCATGAACAGTGACACAATCATACAATCAACAGTGAATGTGCTATATGACCTCAATCTCATATATTAATTAGAGGCACACTTGATTAACTTTTCACTGGAAAGCAAGGCCGGTTTGCTTAGTTCACGTTCTGGGCAAGTTTTTATATTTTTTGTCAGCCCCAGACTATTGCTGGTCCTGGCCTACTCTGAATCAAGCTGTGGTAGCAAAACTGTAGTGACTTTGCTTCTGTTGTCATCATTATAAATTTGTAAAACATTACATCACATTACAGGCATTTAGCAGATGCTCTTATCCAGAGCAACGTAAAATGAAGTGGAAATCAAACCCAGGGACAAGTGCGATGAGGACCCTAGAGGAAAGTACAGTTCCGAGTCCTAGCATGATCACATAGATACAACTTGGAACCTTGAACAATTCATCAACTAGAATACCCTGAATACAACAATAACTACACATAAGTGCTATTATACTCTTGGTAAAAACCGAGATAAACAATGAAAGAAGAAAAGCATATCACCATCAATGGTCATGAGAGGGAAAAATAGGTAGAGATAACCAGTTTTTCTTCAGGAAATGTTGTTCCCTGGATTGTAGGTCAAGATCATGGCTGGTGCAGGACAGACACAGATACAGCTCAAGTTTCAGATAATGCAATGAAAAATCAATCATGCTGTACCAAGTCGGCCAAGTGGACCTCTAACTCATGCTAGCTTGGTTCAGGCTTTTTAAAGAACTAAGCTGATTCGCAAACGGCATGCTTGCCCTCTTTCTGGGTGGACATTCAATATTCATGCACTGCTGAACAGATTTTCATCAGTGTATCCACATACTTCTGTGAACTTTAGATTTTTTTTTCATGAATATGTAGAAAACCATGATATCAGGTGTGCAACTGATATACTAATTCATGTACATTAATATATTAAGGGCAGTATTTCACCAAGCATGGGAAGGCCTGCTGTATGTGGCCTGCTGGATAGTCTCCTCATTGGTTCAGTGCCTTTCCGGTGATCCCCCAACACCTTGGCCCTGTGCAGTGACTGTAAAATGGCCATCTAAAGGGTATGTCTGTGGCACTCAGCTCAGCTGCACAGACACACCGGGCTGCACAGATACTGGCACAGCGTTCAGTGTAACCCAGATGCAGTACATGAATTGTGTTTCAGGAAACAGCGCGATGTAGCCAGGGAGAAAGTCAAATTACACTGAAGTGGTCTCATTACAGAAGCATTAGCATCAGGATACAAATGATAGAATTACAGTCTGGATGTGTCCAGCTTTTTAGTCAATATGTCAGAATTGCCATTGAGGGAAACTATGACACACAAAATACACAGGGGTGCAATAGGCTGTGGAAGATTATGCTTTCATAACTAAGAACATGCTGTACTGTATCTGATTAGAACGACGGAAGAACAGTAAGTCTTTCCTGGACATTTCTTCTTCTGGCTTTCCTCATTCCATACACCATGTACGCATACTGTAAACAAGCAAATAGCATAGTATTATGTTCATAACGCTACAAAATGTAGGAAAATGTATAATTTGGTGGCCCTCTAATGTATTAAAAACTCTCTATTATCTGCATTTTAATGATACTATAATGGTAATATAATAATAACAACAACAACAATAATAATAACAACAACAACAACAACAACAACCATAAAAATTGTTGTTGTTTTGACGTTACTGTTGTTCTCTATTTTTAGTGCACACTTAAAAATATCAAAATACATATCAATAAAATACAAATAAAGAATAGTAGCACATTGCACTTCTGTCTGTTCACAGCATCAGCAGGGTTTGTGCTGGCTGAAGCGATTGATGGCAGGGTAATTACAAAATCAGATTTTAATGTTCTACGAGAAGGAGGTCAATTACTAAAAGAGACGAGAGGCTGAGGAGAGGCCAGTGCCTTGCAGTGCTCTGTTCAAATCCTTCCTCTGATGAAGTGAGACAGATAGACAGCACAATTGCTAGTTTCCTAGCTGGTAGTAATTGTGTCTGATGTAGGAGATACGCTTGCTAACTTTCTGTGATGTTTTCCTGAAGAATTCTTACTGAGAAAATGAAAAACAACGACCAAAAAAGGCAGTAAAAAATGTGCTGGTTATTGTATTATATGCATGCATGTACGGTATACAGTATGAGTATGTATGCATATATTTATTAAATGATCATGTCTTATCCTCAGACAAGCAAATTGTGATTAAGGTATGGGCCCACACAACACATGAAGAATCATTAGATATACAGTATGCTAATGAATTGGGTTTGCATTAGTGTGGGCATTAATGCAGTCATCATTTAGTTCCAATGTAATGATGGAAGCCTGGGGGGCCTGGCCTTGGCAGAAAGGTGTCTTTCCATCAATCGGACTATCCACCCATTAATCACATCTTTAAAGTGGCCCAGTCAGTGGCTGTCTAGTAACGTGTTGTGTATCTGTATGCAGCCACTGCTACAGCATACAAGACCACATCCTTATAAGAAACCACCCGGCTCTAAGGCTGCAGTTTCCGTAAACAGCATGTATTTTAATGACATGGTGGCATTTTAAACCTGGATAAGAACACCATTGGGAGGAACTGCTTTTCACTACCTGCGTCTGCGTCTATTTTATCTTTTTATATGAAAGTACTCAGAAAATCCTTGGTGTAGAGGATGCGGGGGCACTAGAGCTCACAGTAATATCCCATATCCAGTGAGATTTAAAATTTAATCAGACAGTCTGCCAGGGTTGTGAGGCCTACACTGATAGAGTGCAGAGATGGTTTGGCAGTGTGGAGTAATAATCTACTATGCACCAGAACACATAGGTATGAATACAAAAAGAAACACAACATACTTAGCAAGTTACTTTCCTTTAATCCTAGGGAATGTACTTGGAATTTCAGGAAATAAATCCTCTTCTGACATTTTATGGGGATAAACGCAAGACCAGCTGTGGCTGGAACACACTTCCTGTCACTTCCTGTTCCAAGTTTTAATAATACATTTGCAAGGTTAGGTAAACTGAGTTAGATTAAGCAAGTCCACAGTTAATATGTATAAAAAATAGTTACATAAACCAAGTCTTCAAGACAGAATATCAGCAAATTCCCAGTTTTATGAAGAAAGAAATGTACCATCACCACCCTGCCCATCTACAGAGGGGAATTTGGTGAGCATTACATTTTTACCTACTCTGCTACAAGTTTGAAGCATTTGATTACAATGCAGGTTCTCTTGCCATGTGGGTGCACTTATATTGGACGTATTCAGCATTTAACATTGCAACAGCAACAATATTCCATTAAAAAGAAAATACTTTGCACAACACAGTCTGGCCCATTGTCCCAGTTTGCAATGCATGGTTGTTTGTTTCCAATTATTCACCTGATCCTCTGAGACTGAATGATGTTCAATGTTTTGAGAGAGATGCGTTTCCTTGGGCCAGCTAAGTCTCTGGTACTGATAGCTAGTGAACAAACCCAATGAAATTGACAAATATAGTATGTCTGCATTAGGAATAACCTTGGTAGGCACTGAGCAATGACTAAAATCTGAACACTGAGCTTATTAAGATCACATTTTTGTTGATGGCTTATATTTCAATATCTAGCATGTTTATGTTAGTGGACGGTGTAGTTGTATTAAAATGATGTATGAGCAATCTGTTCAGCCATGCCATTTCATGAATATCAGCACTATTATGAAGGATGGCTGACCAATCAGATTCCATCGCTATTTGTTTTATAATGATCGCGTCATATCATCTCATTATGAAGGCCCATCAGCAAACCTTTTACTTATCACAATTATTTTAATCAATCAGGTTACCATTGTGAATTGATCTGCCTGGCTTTATTGGAGACTGGCTTTCATTTTCATATCCCTACAACTGCATATTTCTTACACAAATCATTCATAACAGGATCTTTTTTTAAGATAAGTGCTTGCTTGAAAACGCATGTATCAGTAACTTCTTACAGCACCGAATGTGTTGGTTTCCCCAGTGTGTGTGAATGAGTGTTGTTAAGTGGTAATTAAACACGAAAAGCAGTGATAGTTAAGGTTTTCATGTCATTGCTCATAATTACAATATCACATGAATACATAATGATGATAATGGTGAATGCCGGTTATTTCAGGCTAATGCAGCCAAAAGTGCGCAACCTTAAAATATTTCCTAATCAGGAACATTATTAATGTACCGTATGCCTGTTGCAAGTAAACTGGAGGGCTTATTTTATTTAAAAACCCTCCCAGGGCTAAGAGCTCACCAGATGGCATTTGTTTGTGGAGATAAGCTATTGTAGCACACTTCCCATTTCTTGAACAGAAATGTTGTTTGTTTTTTGGTTATAATTGAAGCGCAAACCTAAATATCCTTCAATGACTGGAGGGTTAGTTTGTATTATAGGATTCCTGCACCCAGTCCCTGACAAATTGATAGAATCTTCAAAACACCCATCAGGATTTTCATTTTCCACGAAATTAAAAACACGAAGCACAGAACTAAATTATGAGTAAATACTACCAAGAAATGCAATTTCTGACAAAAAACCCGGCGCATGTTACATTTTCAGGATGAAGGCATGTTTATTTATTTCCGCAAAATTACAGGCAGGCATATTGACTGAATGACACAAAGAAAGGTCAAGATATTACAGAGGTGACAGCTGAGTGAAAACGTAAAGGTTTCTGAACTGTTAATTAATTTGCGCACCTTGTAGCATTACATTCAGTAATGAGAGCACTGAAGTCATTTACAGCAGCCTCAGTCTTCAGCCATGGTCAAGAGCATTCAATTAACCCATGATGTAATACGTGGCATAAATAGATAACATAATGAATGTCCTTTTCATTAACGCTCATCACGTCTAGTAGCCTGTTTGGCTATAATGCATTATGATTAATACAAAGCATTAATCTTCAATATTGCACCCCATGCTGAACGCTGATATTACATGGACCCTTTATCTTACATTTGTATTACACTTACGTTTTTAATAAACTCTACGTCAGTATTCAGGTCTGAAAAAATGAAAGGGAAGTTTTAATATTTAATCGTGAGCATTACTGACATTGTTTTCATGAAAATTAAACTATATAAATACTCTTGGTCTCAGGTTTTGCTTTCCGAAGAGATACTTTGTGTTTGTTTAAATTTTTTTTACTGAATACATGTTTTCACTGAAGGAGCTGCAGCTACTGTGCACAGTCGCCGTGGTTTGTTTCACTGCATCATTATACCGGGGTCTCATGGCTGCTGCTTACTGGCAGCTGAAACCGTCGAGCCCAAAGGGGCTCCCTTCAAAGTCCAGTTTGTCACAGTTCACGCAGGAACACAGTGAAGCCTCTGTTGTCAGGGAGTCCGTTCGCCCAGCTGAAGTCCGAGACGCAGTGCCTTAGGTTTAACTATTAGGCTGCTGAGTGACAGCATTATTTAAAAATAAAATAATAACACGTAACAAATGTTTAACTAATGCTAATATTTATTAGCAGACAGAATAATTTAGTTTTCAAGGGTATATTTATTCTTCACTGTGATGACCCTTCCATCACTGACCTGTGTACAGTTCCTCATTCATTATTAATATAAAAATATTTCCATCTCACCTTATAGCTTGCATATGTTCCATTCCCAGCCACCTACTGTAGGTGTCCAAGGGTTAATCCACAAGGAGCGAGGAGAAAATGAAATGGTCTCGCATTCACATCATCATTGACAGGCCTCTGAGGTTTGCCTCCATTCTTTCTTGTAACTGGACTGCTGGCGTCAATGTTTTACACTTTAAAGACTCTGGATGTATTTTTCTTTCTAAGCTGCGCATTTGAACAGCACCCACTCCCTGGCAGAAACAAGCTCGATATTCCCTGACCTGCTATGACTGTGCAAACACACGGGGCCCACAGAGACAAGACATTAATCGTGAAGACAAACAGCAGGTTCTGCTACAGCAGTACTCCTCCTCTCCCCTACCAAACACATCCCGGTCTCCTTTATTTTAAACACTGACCAGCACCAAAGGCAGAGGCAATTTCTCTAGCCTGTGAGCTATGGGGAAAGGCAGAATGAGCTGTGCCAAGGTTGTGTCACCATGCTTCAATGGGATTTGCTGCAACCCAAGATGTTAAATGCACAGTCGCTTCAAGTATCTTTGGCATAAACTGCAGCTTTCAGTTAGATTTAGAAGTTGTTTATTGATTATAATGGCAAAATCATCTGATAAAGGCAAATTAACAAGACAGAAATGCCAGTGGCTGAATAATGACCAAAGCTCTAACAATAACTGAGACTTTATATGCCTTGGTTGTTGAATAAATTGTGGTACTCTTCTACTGTTTGTGCACCTTTGGTATTTTGGTATGAATTTACATAAATCAGGGCCTAAATTGCTTTCAGACATTGGAAAAACATGGTGCGTGATTAATTGGATTCGAAGTTGCCATCAAAAAGCATTCTGTTTACGCATTTCAAACCAACTTGCAATTAAAAATATGTTTGAACACACAATTTCACAACTGCCATCAAGGTGTTTCATGCACATGTAAAAATGAAGTTAAAAATTAACTTAAGTACTGTACCAAGTGCCCATAATGACTGCTTGTTAAAATAATTTTTTTTAAATGCAAACTCTATTCCATTTGTTAAATGCATGAATTGTGCTATTAATGTGCCTTAAAATTCCTAATGTACTGCTTTTAATGGCAGTAATTATCATACATCTCTCCATTTTTCATTTTGCTACAAAAGATTAATAATTTTTAGAGTATAAAAGAGAAAAGCTGGTGTAAGCCATTCTGCAGATAAGGTCATCCACTGGACAGTGTTGTCGTTTTAAACATTCATACCACACTCTGAACTATCACTCGTCATCCAAAAAAGTATCAACTGCTATAAAGTTACAGAGGTCCTTCAGCAAATATGATCATCTATGTTGTGCTGTGAGGCTGTTTATTAGCATGGTTAGCATGGCGATACATTTTCATACAGTTGATAGCATTGGTTGTGTCAGACATCTTGTGTGCTGAATGTAGACACACCTAGCCCTCTCCAGCTCAGTAGTTGACCTTTCAGGGGAGGATTACAGTGTCTGACAGGAGCAGCTGCTGTGTTGGCACCCCAGTGGTAATGGTTATACCAGCAGTATCAGCATCGAGGTTATTATGATGGTATTCTCCCTCCAGATCCGTCCCTCTGAAATGACAGGCCATAGAAAGAAATTGCAGTGTCCCAGAGCTGCCTGTCGTCTGATCTGTAGGTTCAGTCGATTTTGGAGGATATTGGGCATTTTAGAATGAGCAGTGAACTGAAAGGGTATGTTTGTATTAAAGGTGTCGGATGGGGTCGAATGAAAGTCTTCTACTTTCCCAACTTGATGATGCAGGCATCACATCAGTGTGTGGCCATTTTCAAATTTTAATACAACTTTCATTTAGAAGCATTGGTTGACATCAGTGTGTGTACTATTTACTTTGGGTGCATTTTATAGTTTCATATTTGTTTTATTCTATAAATGTTATGTTTAATCATAGCATCATTTAAACTTACATTACAAATGATGTTCTTCATGCTTGGAGCATTACAGCACGTCTTGACTTGGTCTCCCTGGTGGTTTGGGCCGTTCTACTTCCTGCCTCTGCACAATTCATAGAACAATGCAAGGACAAGGACTAATCAAATAGCATGCATACATTTTTTAGATCGGTTGCACCAATATTATCATTTCATATATCAATCCTGTTCTATGCCAGTAGCCTAATGCTTGTTCTATGCCAGCCACTTTGTTGTTGCTTGGCTAAAACTGAAATGTGTCCTTTTGCATTTCAAGTCATTTCTACCTAAAAATGTTGCAGCCTGCTATCTGCTCAGTAATGGCAGACATTGACATGATTCTCTCTGGAACGTATGGGAGTGAATGTCCTCTTTAAAGCATTGTTAATGATAGTAAAGAACCCCATACATATACAAGGTACAGTAGATTAATCACAGATGTACTTTAGTGCTAAATGTAGCTCAGTAGCTTGTTGCAGAAACTGGCAAATGTGTGGTTACAAGCTTGAGTGTTCCTCTCAGCAGTCATATATATCCTCCTCATTCCAGGATGAGCTACGTAGTATGCGATGCATGTATTTCACATCTGAAGATTTCAGAATTTCAGGAACAGCACATTGTCATAGATGGTTACTGTGTTGAGGCATACATTTTTCACAAAAACTTTATGACTTGGGGAGTGATTTTGTTCACTCTTGTATGAAATAATGGTCTATTTTGCAGTTGAAGGACTTTCTTCCTTTTGCTAGTTATGCACATTTGAATCTAATACCTCAGACCTCTATTCCACAGGGAATACATAAATTAGATATGATATTATACTCTGGGGGCAATTCCCGGTACTGATTTTCATGACAAAACTCAAATGTTTTTGATTTGCATTAGAAAAAACTGAAAATTTGAACATAACTGTTACTTTCATTTAGTTTTTTTGGTCCATATAAAAATACTGTCAATTTACTATGAAAATCCATATTTCTTGTGGGAGGTGGTGAAGTCCAACAATGCCGACAGGTATCATTCCAGGAACTGCTTCCATGTTCCTCTCATGGTTACAACCCACGAGTAGTGTGAGTCAAGCAATTATCAGAGTTTTCATATGTGCCTATAAGGACTGGCAATATAGTTTTAAAGGGCAGAATATGTGTAAGTTTTTTCACATGTAAAACTGTTTGAATATGAGATATTCTGAGGATTCTCAGAACTTTTTACAATAAAACCATGACATCGCATTCTATGGACCAATTAACACATAAACCAATCCAATGTGTTGCTCATAAATTGAGTGCACAAAACTGTGTTTCCTAAAATGATTATACAATATAGTACAAACAAACAGAGGTACAGTACACTGAAGTAGGGACTGTGCTTGTCCCCATGAGGTACATAAGATAATGATCTACTGTCTGAGAAAAGAAAAGGTTATTAAACCTTTTTTTCTCATCTCTGTTTTCTGCCTTTGCTAATGTATGTTATTTTAAAGGCACAGCTAGATTAAAAAATAAATTTGTCCAAGCTATTGCTGCACGCATCGCCATAGCATATCTGTTTCTGGGGTTTATTTTATTTACAGTCCTGAAACTGGAACATTTTCCTTGCACCAGTTCCCCAGGGTCCTACCCCAGAAGTAAAATCTCATATCTATGTTCCTTTAGCCTTAGGTCACATTGTCTCTTCTCCAATTGCCCACTGACCATGCCGTCTCATTGTCCCCGTCTGTGGACTCGAACTCCCCTCAGGTGGCAGGACTTATCTGCGGAAACCAGAACCCAGAATCCCCTCAAGTTATATGAGATTATCTCCACACACAGTTCCATCTGTCTCCATGCAACTGATGTCACGTGGCTGAACATTAAAGATAATGACCTTTTAGCACCGCATTAATCTGCCTTGAATCCTATATCCCATTGGTTGTATGGTAATGAATCTGTTCACAATGAAGCTAATTTCTGAAGCAAATGATGGCTCTATTTTAATTTCTTTATGCCATTTAATTGTAAAAAAAAAAAAAAATGTACATGATTTGATTTGACACATGTACAGCATATTCATAATATCAAAAGTTATTACGGAATTTGATAAATGTAGCCCTGGGTTCTTATGTCAAGCAGAGTAAATACATTTTGAGCCCTGGAATAAGACCATATGCACAATAGCCTGAGTGCCTTGTTTAGCATGTGTGTTTTGTTAATTTACTAATGGATGGTGCCTATAGCCATTCGCACATCTGCAACAGCTGCCACACAACCAGAGGAGAGGCAGTGTTTAAGTCATCTAGCGCTCAATTACAATCGCAGCACGCCTTCCCTAGGCAACACGGAGATCCTGTCACAGATGCAGGTGCTGCAGCTTACTGTCCTGAAAGGAAAACATCAGTTCTTACCTGTGTGCAGTGGCATCATGTCAGTTAAAACGTTTTGTAACGTCTTTTAGTATCTAACATACTTTTTCACATTCATCATTTGGCGATATTCATGAATACTTTGGATTACATGAGCCAGAAGTATGTTTCTAAATATGCCATAGAACATACTACAGCAAACCCCTAATACCCCCTTTCCCCATGTTGCTAGTTCCTCCCACAAGTAATTTAGCATCATATATAACAGTCGGCAGATATTACCAGGGTCCTGCATTGACTCACAGTGAGCATTAGTACTGACCTGATAACATCTTAGCATTAGAACATCTTTTTTGGAACCTGACTCATGGCACATATTGAGGATGTTTTGTCAGTCAGTTGGCAAGGTGGTGTGAAGTATGATCAGTGACTGTCTGGAAATGTGGAATAATATTCCAAAATAATGTGGAAAAAAGCACATTCAATCATCTATTAGTTCCTCCTGCAAAATACAGAATGTAGTTAGTTTAATTGCTGGTTATCTAGTTGGTTAAATTAGCATTATGGGCAGGTGGTTTGCTAGCCTGGGGTTTGAAAATTCAAAGACTAGTTTTTCAGTCATGGAGAACACATGAGAAAATTATTCAAAAACAATTAATGATGGCAATAAAATGAAGTATAGCACACTGCAACATGACAACACTTGAGGTTTGGGCTTGTGGTATGTTCAATGACCAGGTAAATTCTAACCTTATCGTCATAGCGATTGAAGCAGAGGGGATCGAGTCAGTGAATCAAGAGAGAATGAGGCATGCCTTTCACAGGCATGCAGACAGACATTTAGTTCACATTTACTGGACAGTACACATCCATGTACACATTTATTACCGTACACATCCACCTACTTACTTTCAATTGCTTTGCTAATTCATGAGAAATAGTCATTATCATTATTTTCCAAATATATTGTTTTTCTGATTTCCAGTACAGTCATTTACCATAATATGTTGTTGACATATTGAATGTGTGTTAGGGTGTGTTGTTACTGTTGGAAGTATAATACTGGTATAATGCTGGCACTTTTAAGCAGGTTGCCGGGTGAAATTCCCGGGCCCGGGGCAATAATAATAACCACACGTACACAGACCGTCGTGATACATTTTATACACTGGCTCAAGTTTTACAACATGTATTGTTAAGCGCAAGAAAGAACAGAAACCACTAAAGGCAACTAAACTGACCCAGTTGGCTGTAGTCTACTGAAAGAATGTTAAAATATTAAGAGCTTAAGGGAGAATAAACACAAAAACTGTGACCGTTCTCAGTGCAGCCTACTTAATGGGCAGAGCACGCATTAGTGCATGTTTGATCAGGGAAGAAAGGCTAGGAGAGGCAATATCCACTTACACGGGAGTGTTTTTATAAGATTGATTGACACATCTCAGGTGAAGGCTGGTGGAGGAAAGATAGTGCGCCCTTGGGTTATTCCATCTCACCACCTCACCTTGTAGTTTTCACACTTTTGACTCTGTTTCCCAGAGTGCTATTTCAGAACATTAGCTAGTCGTGTTGGCCAATGCAAACAGTGACACTGTGCTATTCACACTGTGCTATTCACCAACCTTTCTTATCCTTTCTTTTTCTTTTTTGCAATCCTCAATCAGGAGTGAAACAAGAAAAAATGGGTACCAGAGTAATACTTAAAGGCACTGTCAATTATTTGTATTTTTTCTTCAGAAACAATAGGATTATCCTGTTCTGCAGCTGCAGCTGACCTGTTGGGTAATGCTATATATGGTAGGTCCCTATATTTTGGCACTATGCATTTGCATGTACAGTATGTAGGTGACTGCAATTAAGGAAAAACTCTGTCTTCATGGCTCCAGATTAAAAATGAGACCTCTCTAGCTTTGTAAAAAACCTAAGTATCTATGAACATATTAAATGTATTCACGTATTAAGAAGATTTACATTTTTAAAGTGTTTTTATTAAAAATCCCAATGTTAACTTCGGAGTGAAATTATGGGTTTTGGTGACTGCAGCTTTCATCCCGTAGCTCAATCAGTTGAGTTAAATCACAATTTTCAAAGTTGAACAAGAATTTACAGTGTGGCCCCATGAGTCAGCCATAAGCAGTACAACTCCCACTTCAATATACTCTGTTGGTGTTAGCTATTTAAATACAAATTATTTCATAACATATTTTATTATTTATTTTCCCATAAATTATAGTTTTGCCTATGCGAATACATAATGCACACCCCCTTGCTCTCCTCTGTATCCCGGTGGCGATTACTTAGACTTGGAAATTAGCCTCTGCTTAGCTGGTGCTGATTGCATCCTCCTGCCTGCCCTGCTTTTAGTAACAGTTGATCAGTAATGCTGCTTTCCTGCCAGGTCTGTGCCTGGCTGCTGGCTGCTTCCCAGCCTCCTCTGCAGGAAAGGGGCCAGGTTCTGGTGCTGTGGATGGCACAGGTGGAGATGCAGCTGCCTCTTCTCTGCCTGGAGAGGCGAGCCGCATCCAAATGCAGCTCTGAAAATGGCAAGGAGAAATCTCCAAACAGCTTTTAATCGATAAGCTCTGCTTGGATCATCATGGCCGGCACCAGGAAGTGTACAAAGACTACGACTAAACAAATCCGGGCATAGTTGTCTGCCAAAGTGTTTGTTTCTGTTAGCTTGTCTCGTAAATCTGAAGATGATTGATTAGGCTTGTGAGAGGATCCCCTCCGGCCTTTTAGATATCAGTCAGGTCTTGAGCTATACTCTATACCTACCTCTATAGATGCTAACGGTTGAGTCTAAAGCAGTAAGGTGATTAAACAATTTTTTTTTACATTTTTTACTTTATTACACCTACTTATTCATGCGATTATCTAATCAGCCAATTGTGTGGCAGCATTGCTATCCATACAATCATGTAGATATGGAGGAGCATCAGTTAATGTTCACATCAACCATCAGAGGAGAATGGCCAGACTGGTCAAAGCTGAGAGGAAGGTGACAGTAACGCAAATAACCAGACATTACAACAGTGGTATGCAGAAGAGCATCTCTGAACACACAATGCATCATAACTCTAAGTGGATAGGCTACAGCAGTAGAAGTCTAAAAAATAAGTGTAATGAATACCAAATAAACTGCTCGGTGAGCGTATTTCTAAGTGGCTAAAGAATGAGGAGGAGGTCCCTGTCCAGTGTCAGAACGGTGGCAGTATAGACACAGATCTATTTTAAGCGGGCGTTCAGCGTGGACAGTACGGAGCTGAAATTACAGCGCGTCAGCAGCTCAGCCGACGAGACGCAGCGCAGGGGGACACAGGCCCCCTCTCCCGGCCGCCGCGACCCCACTGTCGCCGTGGTTCTGTTTCTCAACTTGTCGATGCGAGGGACCCGGCGTTCGTGCGGAGATCATTAGAACCTCGGCCGCGAGATTGACAGGTTACTGCGCTCACCCCGCTGTCCTTGCCCAAACCATTCATTAGCAGACTCTATTCCTATCCACCAGGGGCGAATCCAGCAATTCTCTCAACTGCAGCTGTTCTTCAAAATAGGCCAGGAGTTTCAGCGGCGTTTAATGTCATACAGGTAACCTTGGACAGCGCTTTGCGGTTTGGTCAGGTGGTGCCGACAGGAATTCCCTGTCTTGTTATGTTGAAAAGTTTCAATGCTCAATTGTCAAATCTCATCATATCTAATATTAAAGGCAGGGCTGTACGTGATAGAAAATGTATTGTTTTACAGTAATCATACAGAAGCAATACTATCTGCGAGAGGCTTAATGTTTTCAAATTCACTATCCCTGAACTAATGCTAATGAAAGACTATAGTTGCCTCAGTAAGTATCTGCAAAGCAGCTTTTATATTTATGGTTATGGTCTCAATGATCTTGGTTTGATGGGATTTGATGGGAAACGAATATCTCTCTATTTTGTATTAAGGGGATACAAATTCATTCAAATGATTTTCATAAAATGATGTTATACAGACAAATGTTTCAATCCAAGGTACTTTGTACACATTCCTTTTTTCTAATTTTTAAATGGATCCTTGTATTATTGTTTGCTGTCTTGGACCTGTGCCATAATTTTTCTCTGTAGCATTACTTTCATCATACCTAATGTAAATTGCAACAATTACTCTCATTTATCATATTTCTCACTTCTGGATGCCCATGTGTAAATATGCAGAGAAAAGCATTCTACTGATTCAGATGTGCATTCTAACACCAGCACAACAATGTAGGCATTTGAGAATGCTGGTCTTGGCTGGCATGCGGTTCGTTTGAAGAGGCTTCAAAAGGATTCGAAGGAAAGTTGTGTAAGCACAATAGGTAGGCACTGTAAGCACACTCCTGGCCATGTTCTACCCCTCCCTGACAGATAGAGAGTCTGTGAACTTATCTATCATAACCTATCACTTCAGTGTGCAGTGCGGCTGTCTTCCTCACACTACCAGCTGCCCTTGTGCTGTGTCTGGAATGCAAACACTGGCCTCTGCCTGCACACTGTCTCCCGTTTGGAAGCCTAACCTTGGGAGAGGTGGCGACAGGGTGAAGCAGTTCCACCATCCTGTATCCGATGCGATGCGATGAACATAAAAAATAAAGCGCCTTTGATTCCATCATAGCTTTGATGACCAGATCATCCCTGCCATTTTACAATCAGCACTGGGAATAAGCTCATGTACCTCATGGGGCCTTCCAGTCTTCATCTGGATGTGGTGTCTTTCTTAATTGTAGAAACTGCCGGAACATTGTTGGTTCTTTCATGTCTGCTCACGTTTCCCCCACACACGGGTGGGCAAAGGGCGCGGCACTGCTTCCCGTTCCTTTCTGCTGGCCTGGATTTATAGGTCTCCTGCTTGAGCCTTTCTCAGATTAATCCAAAGTACTATTCCTCACAAATAGGCAAGGCCGTTTAAAATTGGGTGAGTATGACCCAGCAACTGATTCACTCTTATGATCGACCCAGTTACACCAAAACAAATAAGCCACTTTTCTCTGGGAACTAAATGCTTGCACCTGGTTCTTATTTCAGGAGCTCTTCTAGCTACACTATCTCTTCAAAAAAGCTGCTAAAAACATTATCCGCCATGTTATCAGGGGGATTACTTAAAGAGCCTGTTTAAAGCTAAGAGTTCAATTTTCTATAGTTTGCCAGTCAAAGTGTTTTAGGTTTATAGAAACCTCTTGTTTCTGGATGTAGCCACAGTGGATTACAAAGTTGTTCCTACTTTTGTTGTTAAATAAATAGCAAATGCAATTCAGATTGGTTGAACTGAATGCTTAATTTAAAAAATGATATAACTTTGCAATAGTCTTGCGATATGGAATATTAATTTGTTGATAGTTCCTAATATGTTGGTAGTTTCCAGGGTAACATATTGTCACTGGGAGAAAATGAAACATGGACATCACTCAGGCAGACTGTTTGCTGCTGTTTAACAATGTAAAATCGAAGAACAGGTTCTGAATATGTGATCTATGATTTGCAAAAGCTATGAAGCTGTGCTACTGGCAAGTGAAACTTGGCAGAATGAATACCGACATGACATGTCACAGCCATTCTATAACAACATGTTTACCCAAACAAAATGCATATGCCTGATTTGGCATAATTATTGGGAAAACAAATGTCCACATCTGAAATGATAATTGGTTTTGTCATAGCATTGCCATAAATTCTGTCATAAGTCAGAGAATATTTCCATGCTTGTTTCGGAAGAAGCTCCGAGCATCCGAAAAGCAGAAAACAAACACAATGTGTGCCTCAGTACGCCTGAGCCAGGAGCTGAGGTTACTCGTATTAAGATAAAATCCAATAAATCTTAAAACTCATGGAATCCTTTATTTGTACATTTGTACATGTCTACCCCTTATATTTTAAAATGTTATTTTGTCTTTCAAGCATTGTTGGCACATGTGGAGCTTTCTTTTATCACTGTATCCAACACTAAAAGTGTACAATATGAAAGGCAATTAAAATGGTCCAGTTTAAACTTAATAAAAGTTTGTTTTGTGTGTTAAATCTGACAAAATATACTGTAAATACCTCAATACTAAAAATTCTGTTTAATTGTGTAAAAGCTAACATTATTTGAAACGCGTCAGCTTTGTAAATTTGATGTGCACAAGCACATATTCCGCCAAGGTGTTATGCACTATAGTATTTGAACATTTCATGAAGGAGGGAAAGTTGCAGAGAGACATATACATGGGCGAGGATACGCATCTGGAAAGAATAATTAGAAATACTTAAAAGAGAGACGAAGGGCCAGTGGGTGGATAGAGATTGCATATGATTGCAGTTATCAAGAGTGGTATGAAAATGAACACATAGCAATGTTACAAGGGCAGTTTCAACAGAAAGTCTGGAAAATATTTTTGATTGGAAATAAACCACAACATTTTCGCGCACACTACTCTCTAGAGTAGTTTGCAAAGAATGGTGCAAAAAACAAAAAAACATTTAGTGAGTAGCAGTTCTCCAGACAGAAACGCCTTGTTAATGAGAGACATCAGAGGAGAATGGCCAGACTGGTCGAAGCTGACAGGAAGGTAACAGTAACGCAAATAACCACACATTACAACAGTGGTATGCAGAAGAGCATCTCTGAACACGCAACGCATCATAACTGGTGGATAGGCTACAGCAGTAGAAGTCTAATGAATACCTAATCGTGCTCGTGAGGGTATATATGTAAGTTACAATAGGCACTGCTTTCTCATGCTCTGCCAACCATATTGTGTGAGGTTGTGGAGCCTAAAGGTCCTATTCAACATCTGTTTCACAAAGTATTCGGATATTGAAGTGCAATTGTACTCCCGAACTCGAGAATCAGGCATTGTGGTTGTGCTTACAAAAAAAAAGAAAAGGCCTGGCTTGATTGAACTTGAAATAAAACCCTTTATGGTATATGTTTCTTTATTATAGCATGCAATTGCTATAATGGCATGCTTTGAAAACATATTGCTGATAAAGAAGCCTGGAATAAAAAAAACATGCTTTCATTTCCACTCATGGAAGTTTCATTAGAATAAGAATATGTTTTGCCTTCACCTCTGAGGTTGCACAATATCCAGTGGGAAACATGTCGATCAAGTATGCGGTATATGTCCAAGGTAAGCAGCAAGGTTGCCATAATTCCCTTATTTGATGAATTCAGAGACAAGTGAAAGCTGAGGAGAAGGAATGAGATTGCAACTTGCCGCAAAATCAGTGAGGTCCAAGCTCTACTAAATGAATATCTGGAGGAAACAAAAATGAAAACAGTCCTTGGGTAATTGGAGGCTAAGCAAATCAGCTGATATCAATGACAAACCATGTTACCTGGTGAATAAATTAGATTAATTCAGTTTTGATTATAAACTAGATTAATTATTCATTCCTTTTTTCATGCATGTCTTTGTGCAGGGTCTGTCTACACATACATTCACCGAGCACTTTATTAGGACTTTATTACACCTACTTATTCATGCGATTATCTAATCCAATTGTCTGGCAGCAGTGCAATGCATACAATCATGTAGATACTGGTCAGGAGCTTCAGTTAATGTTCACATCAACCATCAGAATGTGTAAAAAATGTCTAAGTGACTTTGACCATGGAATGATTGTTGGTGGCAGACAGGGTGGTTTGAGTATCTCAGATTTTTGTTGGAAATGTAATGTCTGCAGGGCCGTGGTGGCGCAACAGGCTAAGATGCAGCAGACTTGCGGTTGCAGTTCGCTGCAGTTGCACACCGGGGACCGGGGTTCGATTCTCGGTCCTGCCAAAAGCCAAGTTTGGCCGGCTCACGTGGAGCAGCATAATTGGCTCGCTGCTCCAGGGGGAGGGACTTGGCAGGGTTAGTAGATCGCCGCACAAAAAGCACCTCGGGCGCCTCGGAATCACAGTTACCAGCATGTGGCGAGATGGCTTGAAGAAGGCGTGTCGCTCTCATAGGGCTGCTGAGGGACGGGGTGTGGGCGCTGTATCTATACTAGCTCTCATTGAATTAGACGGGGTACAATTGGCTACCAAACTAAAAAAAAAAAAAAAAAGGAAATGTAATGTCTGCATTATTAGTTATATAAACTTGGTAATATGCATTTATATGAAGTCAATGTGATAATCCATATTGACAATGTTGTATCAATCAAGCCACTCACTGTTAGTCACTCACTGTTTGTATGCGCTCAACTAGCATTTGTATGAACTCAGAGTGTCAGAGGTGTGGGCTGTTGCAACCATGCGCAGGAATGCAGTGAAAATGCAGATTTAATAAAGGCAGATCAAAGGGCAGACAGAGTGTAATTCCAAGAACAGGCAAAGTTCAAAAACTGGGTGGTCAGTCTAAAGAGGGCAGAGGTACCGAAATCGCAATCCAAAGAGTTCAGGCAGGAGTCATAAAGCAGAAATCCAAAGCAGAACAAAACAGAACAGAATATAAACGGACAGAAAACAGGCTGGAACTGAACGGAACGGAACAGAGCACAACCATACACCAGGGAAACAGAACTGATGAACTAGCAACAAGAGAACAAAACAGGCAGGTTTAAATGGACTAACAAAGTTACTAAATGATAAACAGATGTGGGAGCTGGGGAACAGAAAATGAGGATCAGTTGGGAGGAATTGATGAATGACAGGAAGGAAGTCCAAATAGGGAGTGAAGGAGACATGTAATAGACATGTGGAAATACAGAGAACATAGAAAAGGGAAAAATAGAAGGGCATGGACGTGACGGGATTTGTATGCACTTAATACTACGACACATTCTCCACAATTGTTTATCAGTCTGGAAAGTACTTGCCAAGTTTCCTAGAGTCTGTAACCACAATGATTTCGCAATAACATACAACCTATGTTTTTTAAGTATTGTGAAACCATTGTGGTGGGAGGAAAAGAAACATCTGTTGGGAGGGGATAAGGGGATACGTTTGAAACAGTATAAAAGCATGTGTGTAACAGATGTTTGGTCACTCTGCAGAGACACCACGGCTTTGTGATCTTCATTTGAAGAATAAAGTCTGATATTCAGGAAGATTCTGCCTCAACCTCTTTACAAACCTCTTTACAAAAGGTAAGCGAGTTAAAATGATATCGCTTGTAAAACCTTGCTGCAAAAGTTATGAATGTAGTCAAAGGAATAAGGTGGTTCTTCCCCTATAAAACCAGCGACTTTACTCAGAAAAACAAAGAGGAGGGGCAGTAATCTGAAAGCAGGAATTCCGAGTGAGTGGAAGTTTGGGCAGGAACTCAACTCGGAGTAAGTTTGACTGCAAACTTGATCCGATGGTCGGATGCGGGGCTGGGATAGGGAGATTAAAATGGTCCAGTTTGACTTTCCCCAGCTGGGATAGGTAGATTAAAATGGTCCAGTTTAAACTTCATAAAAGTGTGTTAAATCAGCTGACAAAATATACTGTAAATACCTCAATACTAAAAATTCTGTGTAATTGTGTAATAGCTAACATCATTTGAAACGTGTTAGCGTTTGATGTGCACAAGCACATATTCTGCCAAGGTGTTATGCACTATAGTATTTGAACATTTCAGGAAGGAGGGAAAGTTGCAGAGAGACATATACATGGGCGAGGATACGCATCTGGAAAGAATAATTAGAAATACTTAAAAGAGAGACGAAGGGCCAGTGGGTGGATAGAGATTGCATATGATTGCAGTTATCAAGAGTGGTATGAAAATGAACACATAGCAATGTTACAAGGGCAGTTTCAACAGAAAGTCTGGAAAATATTTTTGATTGGAAATAAACCACGTCTAATGAATACATAATAGTGCTTGTGAGGGTATATATGTAAGTTACAATAGGCACGGCTTTCTCATGCTCTGCCAACCATATTGTGTGAGGTTGTGGAGCCTGAAGGTCCTATTCAACATCTGTTTCACAAAGTATTTGGATATTGAAATGCAAACATAGCTCCTTTACAGGGGTAGAGCTATCACAAGGCCATTACCCCAGCAGGGAGATATTTGGTATGGCATGGTTACAAACCTGTAAACTATTTATTTTTGACAACCTTAATTATAATGATGAAACTTCACATCAACAAATCCAGTTGGAGAATAATGTACAAATAGAACTTGCTCCCACTTTTGGCGAGCTGTGCTCTTGGGTACAATAGGTACCTAACCAATTACAAATGATAATTAAAACAGTGACAATTGTGTATACAGCCACATGTACACTGCACGCTTCAATCACTGACTTGCTAATTTGTAATACTTTATTTGTTCAATACAGAACATTAATTCTGTCTATACCCATGCAACCATTAATGTGAATTTATAGACATGACTAGGCTGGTTTCGGCCTGGTAGAGAAAATTATGCAGCTAAAATGTTTATGCCTGCTTGTTTGATTTATTATAAATCATAAATCCAACTTTACTATGATGAATTATGAATATTTTTTATCCTGTTTAATGAGCACAGTATTGCAAGCCTTCCCTGTATTGCCCAGCTTCACAAAAGGGATGGCTTACCTCACTTACTCATGCAGAGCCATGATTAGACTCTGTGTAAACAAACTACTCTTCTACCTTACCTTTGAGAAAAATACTTCAAGCAAGCAACATGTGTTTCTTTAATTTTTCATATGAGATGACATTAAAATATTAGTAGAATATATTACTAATAAACAAAAAACTAACTGTTCCCAAACTTCTGGGAAAGTACGTTGACATTAAATTTAATCTGGCGTCGTTTCCAAATGAGCTAAAATATATTGAGAACAAACAGTTTGCACACGTGATGGTGTAGACAGCAGGTGCCAGAGATGCTGAAACACAACTGCAACACTGCATATCTTGCTAGTTGGCGACTATTAATTAAACCAGACTCTTGCGAAACAGGGAATTCATTTTCTGAAGGACAATAGATGTCACGCAACTGCTGTAAAACTTGTGGCAGAGCCTTACGTCACTCTGTGTTCCTATGATGTTATATCAGACCACTGGGGTCTGGGTTGTCACTCAGAACAGCACTGAATCAAGGCCATTCTCCACCTCAGGTAATGTGGTACTATCTAAACCACTCATAAATTGTGCTCAAACAATAGCGCGGGAGGATAAATCATTTCTGTGATTTCCCGCCCCTCCCGCCCCCACCTCTGCCTTTGTGGTTTTTGCTGCAAGGACTCCCACCAATCAAGGAATTGATTGCAGGTAGGAGCTGAGGGGATGGCGGTGCGGTGCAGCAGTGTAGCTCTGACCTGGCGGTTCGGGTCAGACAGACAGTACCTGTGAGTAATGGGTACCCGGCCTCCTGGCTCAGTGAGGCAGCCACACCTAAGTGCTGCTGGAGGAAATGGCAGAGAGACATCAGGGGAATGTACCTGTGGTTATGGTGAACCTCACCTCCCGCAGAATCCGATTTCGATGCTAATTCTCTTGTTTCAGCTTTTTTGCGATGTCTGTGACATGGAAAATGCCTGCTTGTGTCACTTGAAAGTGGTTTCTACTCGGTTGCTTCGCAAGCCAAAGAGTGGGGATGACCAGCAGGCATCCCCTGGAAGAAAGTGGTGAAACAAAATGGCTTCTGTTTCACAGTGAGCCAAAACCAAAGCCAGCTCACACAGCGCAAAAACTCCCTTCACAAAATCTAGCTGTATATTCCGCACAGTTTACCCATTCTGGAAGCTTCTACTATGTGAAACAATCAGAGTGTGAATTTAAACCAGTGCATTTGATTAAGCTGTGGCTTATAAACAGGCAGCACAGGGGAGCAATGCAAAGACAGCACATCTCACTTCAAGCTCAAGGGCAAATAAAGTAAATCAGATGAATTCATTATCCAGGAATATAGAGCAAGAGATAACTTAACATATCTTACCTGCCACTAATATATTCCATTTCTTGCAGCATAAAATTAAAGCTGGTTTATCTCTATCAGAGAAATTACCATCATCCATGCTTTAATCCAAGCATAGACCTCTGCGTATGAGGAAAAGAAAGAAATAGTTGAGGGAGTTGAGTCCCAAACTCAGCAGTTGAGGGATGTGAGTCCCAAAAGATGAGCTAAAATCTCTTATATAAATCTCCCAGTTTGAGAAAATGTTCATTATTTAAGAATGAACCTGAGAAAATGGCCAATGACATTAAAGAGTAAATATGGAAGGAGGACTGGTCAGTCACCTATGGGTTCCTGTAATTCTGGAGACAGGTGTCTCACCATTAATAATTGACTTTTAAAGTGAGTTAGTCATGCTGTCAGTAAGTATATGCTAGGGTCTGCTAAAGAGGAAGGCGCTCTCTGCCTCAGTTCAGTCCAAAGGCTCTTACAATATTGTTTTTAACATTTGCCTATTAGTGTATAAGAGTATCTCATCAACAATTCATAATGAATGATGACTTTACTTTATGGTGATGTTTATTCTGCTCTCCTTCCAACTGTAGTCAAATAAAGGTAATAGTTATGGTACTGTTGATATGGTGATATATAACAGTGATATATACGTGTAAAGTACTTTTCGACCCCAAGCTTACTATCAGACACTGAATTGTAGTTAGATTTTTTTCCTGTGCTGTTGCCTTTCTAATCTGGTTCTCTGTTTCCTCGACCACTCTCCCATCAATATTCATTGCATCGTGGGAGTTGTAATCTCCCCCCCGTAACAGCAACCAGAGTTGAAGTTTGGAGAGAAACAACACCTGCTGTACAGTTTCCTCACATTTTTCCATCCCATTGCCTGCAGGCTGCGGAAAGTCATTATCACACAATAAACCCAGTCATGGCCAACATGGAGTTCTTCAAAAACACAGAAATTCAGTGAAAATGCACACATAAGGACACAGGCACATGACGACATTCATAGACACAAAAACACAGGCGCTCACATGCACACACACACAGACACACGCACGCACACACACATGCACACACACACAGACACGCATACACACACACATGCACACACACACAGACACGCATACACACACACAGACACACACACACACACAAGTACACATATGCACACATGGACAGAGAGAGAGAAAGAGAGAGAGAGAATGAGAGAGTGTACGAGTCATCTTTAGCATCAAGATTTATGATTTAGGCATTTAGAAATGGTTCCTAATGAATGAGAAAATCCAAACACACTGGTTATGTTTGAACGCAGATCTCTAACGCAAGTGAACACGCGACTAATAAATCCAAATTGGGTCTTCTTCGACAGTGACTGACAGACTAACAGTACTACTTCAGCTTTAAATGTTGATGGGATTGTACATGGTGAAAACATGTATAAAAATACTCTTTAAAGGCATACTATGCAGTTATTTTTTGCTTGATTTGATTGGTATTTACCATAAAAAACGACTGGTTAAAAAAGGGGTTAACTTTATATTTGTGACAAGGAATTAAAAATGTGTAGTACACTTTGCAAATTTAGAGAAAATGTTTAAAAATAAGGTGTTAAAAAAATATAAAACTGAGGTATGATTATTATTGGGTATGAAACATTTTGAACTTTTGTTGTTGTTCAGTATTTGTAAGTGCATTCTGTAAAATTGTTCATAAGGACCGAAATAAATTACTACTACTACTACTACTACTACTACTACTACTACTACTACTACTACTACTACTCCTACATTCTCAACCTCGCCTACAACTTCAAGATCAAAGCTCACTCACCAATGAAACTACATATTTTGCTTTGGCTAGGTATGCCAAGTAGCACTGTAGAATCATATTGCAGGCTGCTGAAATCACGTCTGTTTAAAAAATTCATTAATAGCAGTCATTAAAAGGCAGTCTGCCAAAATGCTTGACTGATATATCCAATAGAAAAAACCAGGTTACGGGGATATCTAGCTTTAGCTAAGCATTAGTGGTGATGGAAAAGACCTACGCTAGCCACTGGTAGTATAGCACTGTATATATATATATATATATATATATATATATATATATACACACACACACACACACATACACGCTCAGTGGACACTTAGCTACAATTATCTAGTACTGGGTAGGACCCCCATTTGCCTCCAGAACAGCCTGAATTATTCTCAGCATGAATTCAATAAGATGCTAGAAACATTCCTTAGGGATTTCGATCAATGCTGACTTGACAGCATCACGTAGTTCCCGCAGATTTTTTTGGCTGCACATTCATGCTGTGAATCTCCTGTTCCACCTCACCCCAAAGTTACTCTATTGGATTAAGATCTGGGGATTATGCAGGCCATTTGAGTAAACGGAAGACGTCGTCATGTTAATGGAACCAGCTTGACTTGATGCAAGCTTTGGTGAAATGCCACATGGAAAAAATTATAGATTGTGGCCATAATGGGATGCACACGGTCTACAAGCAAGCTTCAAATGATGCTCAGTAGTTATTAGTATTAGGAGGCCGAGAGGGTGCCAAAAAGCCTTCTCCACACCATTACACCAGCATTACTAGCCTGCACCATTGACACAAGGCAGATTCTGGCCAAACCATGTTGCAGCACAAAATCAAGATTAATCAGACCAGGTGACTTCAGTGATCACATGTCCAATGTAGCCTCATCTTCTTATTGTTAACAACTTTCATCACAACATTCTTCTTAAACTCGAGAGACTGGAGTGCATGGAAACCCCAAGAGGGCAGCTCTTTCTCAGTTACTAGAACCACCACATCTGCAGCACCAACAATCATACCATGCTCAGTGTTGCTAATAGATCATTTTAGATCACCCATTCTAATGTTTGGTAGAACAACAGATAAAACCATTTGCCATGTCAAACAAAACATCAACCTGACAGTCTGTATGCATCTATTATCTTGTAAATGTATACATAGATTCTAATGCCATGCAATTACTTGTGTGCTATATCATTGCATTCTGTAAGCCAACAGCTCCCCCATCTTACCAAATATATCAGTACATGGGGTGCTTAGCAGAATGATCTGTTTAACAAGTATCAAATATTATTAATCTGTCGTGAAATGTAATGGGTTTATGTTCCTCCTTTTCCGCAAGCAGCAATCCCATTACTTTTATCCAAATCAAATGGTAACTGTACCGTTTCCACTCATGTAATCAGTAATCTAAGTAATGTAATGGGCTATCGTGTGTGTCTGTAACCACAACACAATATTTTGCTAATGATCAGATCTGGGACACACGCTGAAGTATGCAGCATTTTGAGAGAGAGAGAGAGAGAGAGAGAGAGAGAGAGAGAGAGAGAGAGAGAGAGAGAGAGAGAGAGAGGGGCGGGGGGGTGTTCGGGGGTCGCCCCCGAAATATTAGATTTCGGGCGACCCCCACGCTCTTATTTTTTAATCGTTTTTTAATGTCCTTCGCCCCCTCCTTACTCTGTATCCAATGTCCCATGCCTCTGTCCATGGTGCTAAACATGACGTTATTAATTTATTGACGTTATTTTCTTTGATTAGCCTACGCTTGTGGATTTTTGTAGTTATACAGCTAGATTCGCTTAATAAAGAGGGCTAGGTTAGCTGAACAGATCCTCATATTAAAAACCGCAGTCCATCTTAACCCGTGGGACCATTTTGCAACTTTTCTACCCAATACACTACGCTGTTTGCTTGGTTGTAACCTACGTCTGCTCGCTAAAATCCAGTATTTTGTCTAGTCTTTTGAAAGTTTTTATTTTTTGTTGTGCCTATTGCTTATCGTTCTTTATAGTTGGCATGCTATTGACGCATATCGAGGACAACCCTGCCCCACAGTGGCATTTAACGTTGTAAAGTAGGCATCAAGTGAGTAGAAATCAGTTCGAACAGTAACATAACGTCGAGCCGGCGTCCAAACAACAGCAACGAGGTTCAGTAGCTACTGATTGCGATTTTATACAGGCTACCGCATCTCTGGCACAAGGCCTATATCTGTGCAAAAAAAATGTTTGCTAAATATTAACTATGTGAGAGTATCACGAGAAAATAGAAAAATTAAAGCCATTTAATAGCACGTTCAATTGTTCAAGTTAGAATGGGGTTACTCCCCCTTCGGTTGCTTTCCGGAGAGCGATATAGCCTGGGTAGCCTATTTTCGTTTCAGCCAGAGCAAGCTCGCGACAAACATGTTATATTTGGAATGATCAGCTTTTGAGATTCATGGCGTAGCCATGAGTAAGGACAGTTGGATACCTTTTTTTGTTCGATACACATGACCCGCTTTTCCTATGAAAGCTACGCAGACAGAACTTCTTAGCATGTCCCAAGGAGTGACAAACATAGAATCTGGGGGAGCGAACGTCAGTTTGAACCAATCCGCGATGACTTCCCCCTTATTTTACAACTGTGGGAAGAAGAACATAGATCCCATCAAGGATATCAGTGCTCTACATGTTTCAGTGTGTTAAATGTCTCACAACAATGCTTGCAAAGGTTGACTAGGGGAAACATATTGAAATGAATCCCACATGACAGCAGCTATAGCCTATGCGTCGGAATATTTTATTTATTTATTTATTTATTGGGTGGGGGGTGCGGTGGAATTCGGTGCGATGTATCACGCCCTACAATAATCGAATTCGATTTTCGCGCGTGTGGCGTTAATACAATTAGTTATTGCTATAGTTTACATAATTAGTCATTATGCTAAAACGGAACTGGGTAGGGAAATAAACTGCTCCAGAGGACGAGGACTAGTCCTTTTGGAGTCTTGGGTGGAGGACGAGCGTATGTAGCTTTCGGTTACCCTGTGGATTAACCTGTGTGCAAACTGGACTCGGGGAAGTGGTGGTAGGTGCAACGGTGCAAAGGTCTGCCTGCTGAGATTTGATCTGAGTTCCCCATCTCAGCCACTTGATCGCACTCACTGCAGAGACGTTTGCTCAGCTAAATAGAGCAAGCTGGTTTAATGCGGAGGAAAGCTTCCACAGTTGCGAGGCTTGCCTGTGAGCGACGGGAGAATGGCTCGGTCTGCGGCGTTTAAAAGGAGAAAACAAGCACCCCTTTCCGGTGAAGGGTTTCTCGAAATCTGCGTTGGAATTTGACTGTTACAGTGCGTTGGTTGTTTTGGATTTTCTACAAAGGGACCCCAGTGGATTCGAAAGGTTTTAACGAATACAAACCTATGATTTCGTCCAAGCACAGGGGAGAGATGGGCTGTGCGGAGTTGCGCGTTAAGAAAACCAGCACACCTTGTATTGACAGAATTTAGCCAAAATCCTATGGAGAAAAAATAAAAAATATGGGAAAATATGAGAAGTAAGAAGATTCGATTCCCCTGACCCTCCATATTGTCAGCAGGGCTAATGTTCCTTTCTCAAGGTAAACTTTTATTTTCTTCTTTAACCTCATTTTTATTTCTACCATACAATGCTATTGTTCTCTTTGAGACAAACGCCAATAATTATAAAACTATTACAAACGAAAATTCCGGGTTAGAATAGGTGTTCTTTTAGCTACCCGTTTTATAAAGTGGTTGTAGGAAAGGGATAGGGATTTTTTGAAGGTTTTTCCTGAAGGTTTTAGGGATATAGCCTGAATTCAGACACTGTACTCCACAAGGTCAAAATGTGCCTTCAAGATCTGAATGTGGGGGAAAAGGTTTGGATCGCAAGTATGATTTCGTTTTTTCAGACTGAAAAATCACAATTTTAAACAATCTAGCGCTTTGAAGGAGAAATCATGATGTTGTGAGGAGGGGATTAATGGATGTCTAAATGGCGTTGGGTTTCAATGTATATCCCGGCTGAAGCGCATAGGCTACTCTGAATGTTCCATAGGCTATCCATCTAATTTGGATAGAGGGAGTGTGTGAGCCTAGATATGGCACCTCTAAACCGCCCCTGCCCTTCAGAACCAGGACCAGCTTCAAACAAGATAAACCAGGTTTACACGCAAACAGACTTGCATGCCGAGGAAGCTGAAAGTACGGGCATCTCAATCCTCATGTGAAACTCGATGAAAGCGTTGACGTTTCATAAGATGTTGACCATTCACCTAACTCAAATTAGGCATTGGTCCAAATTACGATAGAAAATTCAAGAGTTCCTCTAATTTTCAAATCCAGCTGGACAAAAGGCAGAAATACATAATCATACATCTAGGGTCTACATACTTATTGCACCTTTGATGGCTGACATATACGTTTTATATTTTTCAATAACGCCATCTTTTTCCATCTTTGGAAATAGTGCATGTTTGTGATAATAGCTTACTGATGCAAACAGATTAACCGTCGTATGGCTATGTAATGGTACTAGATATCCAGCTTGAGATATCATTTGGCTACATGACAGATACAGAACATGACGTGAAAACCTTAACCACACGAATATTTATTTGGTGTTGTATATATGTTTCAATCAAATGCATGTGACTGTACTCTTTTGCATACCAGTGTAACAGATCTCTCGAGACAATTTTATTTTTTCAACTTTATGTCATAATTTAGGCTAATTGGTGTATTTACAAGGTAATGCATATCTAATAAACATGCACGACCCATTCATATGTGGTGTTTTTGGGAAGTGAATAGATTAACATGGAAGTGAATCATTAAGATGCTGGCTAAGCCATGTATGGCATATATGAAGGACAACATGAACAAGTAGGCTACACGTTGCGCTCTATACATTCAAGGTCGATTGGCAAAATATTATCCAAAAAAACAAAACGCACGTTGTAAACGCTAAGTAGAATAAGGTTAACTGGATCACGTCTTCCCAGGCCAGCACCAATCTTGCACTACTATGCAGTAGCACATGCAATGTTTAATATCGTGTTGCCTTGTTTTCTGTGTCGGGAAATGAAGTTTAAAAACAGGTACGATTTACAAACACAGCCGTGCCATATATGGCACTTCAACCAAATACCAAATACGTGTTCAAATGTGAAATTTAACCAAACTACTAATTTACAGCGGTTTTTAGACAAATTGTTATAGATCAGCCTTTCTTTTTTAACTCCAGGAACCAGAAGTTATATGAAAATATTTCTATACTTATCCACGGCCAGAAGCATCAGCTAGCTAAACTGCAGCGCACCATTGACTGGCTGGTGGTGCTATAATTCAATTTATGCTCCGTCCTGGCAGCTTTAGTAGTGGGGTAGGGCTTTGACTGTCTTTGCGGATGGACGCTGGGATCCGCAGCCACGCCATGGGAGACAACACTATTAGGATAGAATGGACAAGAATGCAGCGAGGGGGCGCACCGTTCATTTCGTGCGTATTTCGATCTGATTAATGGAGACTGAAGGGTCCTCTCTAGGTCTAATGCCACCCATACATCAACATTAAAACGGGATTCAGTGCCTAAATTGTTCGCGCATCGCAGGTACACTGCACTGTTATGAGATCCTGTCGACTGGGCATGGATGCAGCCGTGCCTTCGCCGTGTTGGGAGTTGTTTAATTACTCTTGCAAACATTGCCTCAATTCTATTCTCAGTCGGTTCCGTCGAATCAAATGTATCGGTCGAAGTTTCCTGCTACTGACACGATTAAATCATACCTCGGAAGTATGGAGCAGTGGACTAACAGTATTGAGCAGCAGGTAAAGAACGGTGTGTTCAGAATTACCACACCCCTGCTCTGGTCCTCGGAGAAAGCTAAGCGCTTGCTGCGCCGCTGCGCCCCTCTCGCCACTCGGAGCCTTGTAAAGCGCCTCAGTTTGATATGTAGTGTGATGTGTGTATGTATTCTCATTTCAGACTTGATATGAATTACACAGTCAGTGTATCTACTCAATGGAACAAGCTACAATATATAAAAGTATTATTGTTAATGTCTGTATGTCAGTGTGTATGCATCTTGTCTTATATACATTCAAGGTATATAAGACAAGGTTTCACTGCACCCAAAGGTGCTTTAAGAAATTACAAAAAACCTACTTTCAAGTCTAATGCAATTTATTTTCCTGAAGCAAAACCCACCTCCAGACTCTCATAATGCCATCTGTCCCACAGCGCAATATTAGTTGCCATGGTACCAATGATGTGTCTGCAGAGGTGACAGTTGACAGCTCCAGTTGGCAAACACTGATTGGATCTGACGTTTTGCACACGCACTTAAGGATCAGATAACCCATGCAGAGTGCATTTTAGTGTGCTGTAATTTTCTTTGAGGAAACATTGGTATGTTATCATTTACTGTATATTGGGTTACTGCATTTGCTTCATGCTTGATATGCACTGTAGTGGAAACTAATGCATATGAGTAATGCAATATCAGTCCAATGGCTTACTGCCTGGTTACAGTACAACATTGTGCAGACACAAGCCAGACACGAAGGCTGGGGAGTCCATGTACTCAAAGCTGCTGTTTCAGTACCATGGACAGTGGTACAGTAAAGTTTAGGTATAGTACAAGAATTAGCTTTTGGCTGCCACTCCCACAATGGCTATTTTCCCATTATTTGTGTTAGCCTAGATATCCTGTAGACTACATTTACTCTATACAAGTGAAAGAGGAGATGACAATCTAGCAGTATGGATTCCATTTTGTTATATAATACATGTTCCTTTTATTTTCACTTAGGCGCCATGGTAATTATCATGTACAATGAAGTGGTATGGTAGATTACTTCATTCATATATATATTATAGAATTAAGAGGTTATACGAGAACATTGAAACAACTTATTAGTGCACAGGGCCATACAGTGATACTTTTATTAATTTTGAAGATACAGTTTTCTACCATGGTTAAACTGTATAATTCTTCCAAATCTGTAGTAGCTAGAGAGAATTTAGTTAGAGAGAAGTCAACAAATGTATTCACATGATCACATTTCAGGTGAATCCTCATATCAGATCATATAGGGTAAAAAATGAACATACAGTAAATTCTCTCAACCAAGCAATCTCTAGTGAATCAGGAATGTTATACACATTAAACACTTGTTGTATTCTACATTTTAGTAAGTGTGCAATGAAAGTGGTGCAAGTATCAGATTTCTTTCATTCTGAATATTAACTGCCACTATTTGCACAAATGGAAACCGAGATGAGTTTCGTTCCACTTTCACCCATTTCATTCATCTTTTGTCATTAGAGTGTAGATTTATTTTATTGCAGTCTTACCATTATTTCTATGACAACTTCCATTGCTTAAATTTTTGTCAGTGCATCTCAGAAATCGACCTGCCAATGAATTGAAAATATACAGAGTAGGCAATAGCTCACACTGCTGTGGTTGTTAAGGTGAGACTTCATATCATGTGGAGCTTTGTTACAAATCATATAACTTGCGTATGGTTACCATAAAAAGTGTTTTGCTGTGCTTTGAAAATGTTCTGCCTCATCTTGAGTTTCCACATTTTTAGAAGCTAAAGTGACAATTGCGTGGCAGTTGCTGAACGTCTGGTGTGAAAGGATTAGATTAGTCATGTCTTGTTCAGTCGAAATGCAACTCCAGGTCCTTTTCCCTAAGGAAAAAAATACATTCATTTTGTGACAACAGGCTGTACTGTACAGTACTCATCATTTACAGCCAATTGCATGTTTTCTGAAGACTGACAGTGCGCGGACATTAAGTTGTCATTTGGACATGTCAAGTGGAGAGACGCAGTTGCTTCTGTGCTGACTACATGGATTGGCATGACGATCAGCATGAGGCATGGTATGCTGTTGCCATGCGAAGAGGCCAGCTATGATGCACCACTCAGGAATGTGCTGCTAAGAAAGATTTGGTCCATGCATACAGCATGGGCCTCCAGATGAGAAGCTAGGTAGTATAAGCTGTGATGGTTGTCTCAACAGTGTGCTTGTCAGTTGGGGGGCTTGCCTTCTTCTGCAGTGTAACGTATACAGCTATCTGTATCAGGGGATGCCGTTTTTTTGTTGCTTGAGTGCATTTTGAGGATGTGGGCACAAAAATAAAATAAATGCATAAACAACAACAAACCAAAATATCAACAAACTAAACATTCCTCACTGGAATATGATTGCAAAACACTGCCAGTAATTGCAATCTGCCTGTAAACAAGCAACATTTTACTTCCATTCAAGGCTAGTACCATTAACATAATTGCGCTCCAGTAGCCAAAAATGAAGGTTCAGCTTGCTGCTAAATAACTCAATTCCATAAATGATATACAAATGAGTTTTATGTATGGCAACTACTGTATATTTAGAATTTAGTTCAGCTTTAAAAACCTATGCTTAAATGTGGCAACAGCAAGTAAAGACAGGATGTTTTGAATATACAGTAGCCTTACAATTATGGAATATACAGTCTGTAATTGATTAATGCAAAGCTCTGTCCCCCAATGTAAATAGACCATACACTAGTCCTCTGGACCAAGGGCTCATTTCACTAACATTCACACTAGTCAAATAAAACACTACACATGCCATATCAAGTATTTTTGCATTGTGTTTATAATACAACAAACATAGAAATGTGCTAGGTATTCTAGTCCTCTGCACATTTGTGTACATTCTGTATATTTTTATATTTGTATAATTTCAGAAAGAAAAATTAGCAGAGGTTCTACTGTATGCCTTAATAGCTGTATTGTCAGAATTTGTAAAAAAAACCCAATAAACTGGCCAACTTAGCAAAAACTGTATATATGAGTTGGTAAGCTTGTACTGTAAGCTTATTAAAGTGGAGCTCCATCAAAAAAAGAACAGAAAATGCTGACACAATCAGTAGTTCAAGGGGTTTTTAGCATTGGCCGATGTTAGCATACAGGGATTAAGGGACACCACAGGGAATAGGCGTCTGCAAATCAGATGATCCAGGTGCTTTTCTGTTTTGTTGTAATAACGTTTTACAGTGAAATGCAAAGAGAAACATTCTAAACTTGGTCTGCTGGGACAAAATAAAATGTAATTTATTTTATTACATAAGAAATTAAAGGTTACACACAATTTCAATGGGAACTCAGTAGATCACACAAGAGAATCATCTATACATGTGTGTTTCTGGGCATTTTGCAGTGGAGTGATGTTGGTTGGTGGGGGGGTGGGGGGGGGGGGGGGGGTTTATGGTGTTCTGCTCTGAAAAACAAGGCACTGTTTCATTTGGCCAACTAAGATTTTTGCCTTAGTTTGAAACTGGGGCAGTTCTCTTTTGCACCGTTGCCTAGAGACTTCTATTTAGTCTTGCATACGTAAATAAACAACTTATCATAATCCTGTCAATGAACAAACTGGCCTACTTGTTCTGATAGAGGTTAGTATTCGTATTTTAAGATATACCCTTACCAAATGATATGCCGCAAATTCAATTGCAATACACTAAATAATAATATGGGCTGGATGTGGGTGGCAAGGTAGAAGATATATATGTGCAATTTGAAAGCCCCAAGGGTTTTTACTATGACTATTAACTCCTCAATATTTGCTCTATATATTCAAGAGTGAATGGAAATATATCTACTAGGGGGATGTGAATTCAGTATGATGTTCAGCAGATGGAATATAATGGTATTTTAAAAATAGATTAGATAATATACACCTTGTGTAATCCTGTAGGACAGTTTTTGAATAAAGATTTTCCCCATTTTCAGAATAATAATACATGGTAATTTAAATGCATTATTAGCTGTAAAATATATACTGTATGTGGCCCAGTGTGGTTTGATGGAACAGTACATATAAATGTATACATATGTATACGCTATATACATAGAATAGCTATATGTATTAGATTTTTACAAGTATATATTTCCACAGTATATTCTCTCAAATAAGAGAAAGACGGAATTACAGTGATTCCAGAAGGTTAACAAAAATATGTGGGGGTTCAAACGTATCTTGGAAATGAAAAGAAAGAAACATTTTTCCTCTTCCAGATGTCATTAGGACAATGAAACCTCATGAAAATGAACACCCATTAATCAGTCAGTCAATACACTTTAGCACAAAGGCTGTACAATGTAAAAGCATCTCCATGCCATTCTTTGCATAACCTGAGTTAGATGGAGCCCTCTACTAAAGTGATACTCCAGAGCCTCACTTCACAGTACCCCGAATCCTGAATAAACTAAAATACTGTACCTTCCGTGCATGGAGGACATTATTACCATACTCTTTCCTTTGTCAAGGACTGTTTACCCAACAGTGGGACTTGTCAATACTGACCAAAATCTGTTGTTACTTCTTATGATGGCAAATTGATATTTTCCCAAAGAGACACCACAGGGAAAAAGTAGACACCTGGTGATTTTCTCACCGTCCTGTGCTGCTGTTTGACAAAACAGATGCTCCGTGTTCGGCTCAAAACTGGGGCTCTGATTCTACCTGAAAGTGGACGATAGCAGAAGGTTTTAGAGCGGCACTGTAGTGAGCGAGGGGAGAAGGATGGAGGGGTGAGGAAGGGGACTGCTCACACCATGAGTTATCACCTCTGAAGCCATGCCTTTCCCAGGCGGATGCTCAGGGGCATTGAGACGATCGAGACTGGGATCAGTCATACGGCATTAGCTCCAAGCCCCAGGGATTATGTTCGGCGTGTGTGGTCCACATGTTAGCTAGGAATGACACTACTTCAAAAACACTGGTAAAATGTACCTTATGAAAGTATTTCCAAATATTAAGCTGCTGGGTGTGTCACAGTACAGGTCTGAGACAGATCCAGCACCGCATATTTTCACTTTCCAATTATCTTATCTTTCAACACTCTGACGAATAAACAATGTAAAGTCATAATGTCTGCCATTATATAATACCCTACTTTGTTTGACAGCATTGGAATTGCTTTAATATTACTGATTACAGGGGCAGTGGGCCACACATTCTATGCATTGTTTGGAGATACGAATGGACGTTTGTATCTCCATCAGCATTCCATCAGCATTCACTCTATTATCTAGCAAATGATGTTATTCATCCAGACCTTAATTACCTCCCAGTGTGCAAAATAAAGTCCATGCAGAAATAAAGCGGGGAGCCAGTGGAGGTTTTACATTAAATTGTAAATAATACAGGCCGAAAACACATGCCCAGATCCAAGCTGTCTCTTGGTATTTCTGTCTCACAGAGAGCGAGGCTGTACTGTTAAGTCTTAATGACCACCTGTGAGTCTCTCTTTCCATCTTGATATTACCCTCATTTGGGCCTATGTCGCATTGTGCTATCTCTAGTGCCTCTCACTGGTTGTCTATTCACGTGACACGATCAGGAGGGTTATTATTGCAACGGAGAAGTATTAGTAATGAATTTTTATTTATTTATCCCTCCCTCCATATATAATCTTTTTCCCTCAGAATCAGGCTTTGCATTTAATTTGATGAGTGGGAATAAGCAGCTTTGTTGCATGTGGAGTCTGCATACAAATACAGCTTGTGTATGCTTATGGGATGTTCACAACCCAACAGCATCATTAATGGCAGTGGACCTTTCAGCACATTTCCAGTACACCTGCATTGCCTGGGAAGAGATAAAACCTCACCATCACTGGTCTAGCACCTTTTTCTTTAGACATCTCCAGAGCCATGACAGTAATTACAGGATCTCCATGGCAGAGCATAAGTAATTGGTTGAACTGCCTGAAAAGACAAAGGCATCAAACTAAATAGCATACAGATAGATGAGCACAGCACAAAAGCACCACATCTATAGATGTTGTAGAGTAGAGGGTATAAAGCAGGGGTGCACAACTCCGGTCCTCGAGGGTTGGTCTGCGTACTGGTTTTTGTTCCAACCAATTGCCTTGTTTTTAATTTGCTGATAGCTCTATGGATTACCCTGATTCAAGCCTGTAGTTGAGCACAGTAAAATCATGAGGATACACTTGCAGTCTGCAGCTGTAGCCGGTACTCATACACATGTCAGATAAGATATGATTGCATCAATTAAGTAATTAAGACCAGAAGTTGGCACAAAATCCGGAAATGGATCGGTCCTTGTTGTGCAACCCTAGTATAATGCAAACAACTTTGCTGTCATAATTTATCTCCGAACTCATTTGCAAGTTTGTACTCATGTTAGCACCTTAAACCACCAAACTTAATCTATTCACAACTTGCTTTGCTCTTGACAACAAGGAGTTGAGCTTTGACAGAATTGTCCAAATTTGATGTCAAAACATAAAAATTGTTATGAAGGTTTATGGCTGTTCAACAGGAAGGTGCTGAGGATGACACAGTACATAATTGTGAAGCGGAAGACATTAAAGATCTTTAAGATAATAATTAACCCTTTCATTCTGAAGCCATGTTTGCATTATAGCCAAATATTACTCCTGTAGATTAAATATTTTTCAATATTTTTGAAAAAATGTTGTGGATACAAAATTATAGCAACACAAGAACAAGGTTTTGCTGATATGGGTAGCATACATCTAGCATTAATTAGTAAGGTGGGCTTGATACTGTAATTAGTTTCCTGGTGCAGTTTTGGCTTTTTTGAGCCAGGCAGACAAATTCAACCCATCAAAAGAGCCTCCAGATCTGTAGTCCAACAACAAGCATGTACAGAACATAGATGATGTTGCACATGCCATCTTTAAACTACAAAGCAGTTGGGGAAAACAGTAAATTACCTATTCTGCTCTGTTTAATTTCGGCCAAATAACCTGTGGCACCATATTAATGACCTTCATACTAGAGAACCAATCTTTCACTGGCGGGGGTGGGAATAATTTAACAGAGAGCATCAGTTAAACAGGCATATGATCCTCATGGGAAAAGGACATGTAAATACAGAACTAGTTGGCATTTGGGTCATAATCTAAACTATATAAAATATAAACTGACTCTCTCCCGTCACAGAATTAGAAAAGGCTCAAAAGTGAAGAGTCACAACTTTCTGAAAGCTAAGGCCAAGTAGTCTGCATTTTGAGAAAAACGACAGACAGAAAACTGAGTGCATATTCCACATCAAAGTGTGGGAAGCCAATCTGAAGGAGGTCGATCAGAGAGGACTCTTTGGAACTTGACCTCAGCCTCTCAGCAAACTTTATTGATGGAGAACTGAAAGGGGGGGGGGGGGGGGGGACCGGACTATTGAGCTGCAGATGTCAGACATCGCCTCTGGCTTCATGTTTAAAATTCAATCCGACGAGCGGCTGGATCAAATACTCTGATGAGGGGCATGTACTGTGTCTCTGCAGCAATCAAGAACCGCATCTTCAGGTGTTTAAGTGGCGCTCCCCTTCAAAGGAAGAACGGCAGCAGGACTGTACATTCTTACTGAGCTTGAGAAATATGTTAAAAGTTCAGTGCCAGATTACTGCGTGCCAGAAAAAGTACCTGAATATTATAATATATAATATTCTTCATGTATGTGTGATCGTTAAAATATGCATACAATATGAACAACACTAAAAATATAGACACTATTTTGCAGAATAATTGCTAATATGTATTGCAATGATGAAGGTCATAAGCCACAATTAAAGAACATTACAAATGCAATAATCGAAATATCTGAAACAAATACATGAGCAATTATCTTCTGAACCTGACTCTAAACCTAGGTGTAAACAAGTAAAGGTACTATTTTTACAAATAGTCAATTAAAAATTTAAGTGCAAAATCAAGGCATCACAAGGCATTCATACTTTGCTGGAGTTGGTGAGCTAAACAATTACATAAATATAGTAGAGATACAGATATGTCATTGAAAAGTATTAACAAAAAAAAAACTTAAAAAAACTGTTGACAGAGCAATGGGATAACGGAAAGAGGCTTGGATTGCCAGCTATACATACTCCAAATCCGGATTCATCCGGCTCCTGTGTTAATTCTCAAACCAGCTAGACTAGCTCAGAATCAGGTGCACTTGTTGCTTGGTAACAAGGTGGCAGTCCCAGATGAAGCTGTTCGGAACCCTATGATACATACACCACTGTCTCCCCCCAGGCCCTTTTACTCATTGACTTCTGTGGATATTGATTTTCTAATTTTCTCTTCAAAGTACTGAAATGATGGAGAGGCATTCAAAGATACACAATTAACATGAACCACCGTCTGGCACCAAATGGTGAGAGAACAGTAAAAAAAACAAAAAAACAGCCACACACAGAAAATTAGTCTCTGGGTTCAAGTGGCTCTCTGCTTTTTCAAAATGGGGATTGCCTGAACAAAACATTGTCGCTCTTCAGGACAGTATCTCTCACTGACAGTCTGAGCCACTTACATCGCTTGCTGTTGTTGTAACACACGGATTTGTTGGCTTGTTCAAATGAATGCCTTTTCTGGAGCATTGTTTATTTGTTGGGTACATTTTGCCAGGGATTTTTCCAGCATTTCTCTCTAAATTTTAATCATTCGGTGACTCTGACTTTAAGCACACCATGTCACTTATTCTTCTCTTGTCAGTACGCTGTGTATGCTGGAAAGCTCAAACAATGAGTACAAACAGCCAGATGGTCTGAGCTGATATGTGCAGGGACATTTAGAGTTAATCTCCAAAGTTATTCTCAACCTCCTGTTTCGATACTACTACATGTGACCATAGACTTTACAGCGCAAATGTGAATGCCTAAGATGAGAGGATTATATAACAGAGTCAAACCAACCAGCCTTTATATAATGTGGAGGCATACCTATTAACTGGCTGAGGATTAAGGTGGTTCCAGGATGGATTGCTTCCACAGGCTCTGTTCAAGAGTAATGCTTGTAAAGTGCTCCGCATATTTGTAATATACTATACACGCGATAAAATACAGATTGTTGCTAATCAGCATCAATACCAAAAGCAATCCTGAGTTAATGGAGAAACTCTTAATTGCTTCAAGATTGGAGTCTTGATGTGCATTTCCAACAGCGTATTTGTACGGATATTACTTATTAATGTGTAATTGCTTCTCCCGGTATACCATCTTGGTTTATTCCACACAGTCTAAATAATTCAGGGTAAAATGTCTGAAGTCTCTTCAGTTTTATCAGGTCAAGTAGACTTTACTGATCTTGTGCATTTGTGCATGAGAATTTGCAGTGTCACTCTTTAGCTGCTACATGTAAGTGTATGTAATGCACTGTGGTCTACATGGAATCCCTGCCCACCGCATTTAGGAAATGGGGAGATAAAAACTAATGGATTTCATACATTTTCTGAGAAACGTATGTTCAAAAGCAATGAGCTGACATAAGTTTTGGACTTGTCTGCTAAATTCTCAGGAAAGTCTTCCCTTGGACGATGTCACAGGAAATATCATTAATAAGCAGTGTTTATTTGCTTGGAATGTTGTCATGACTTTCTCAGAAGAAAGGGATCCGAAAGGCTCCTATGTTTCTCCAATGAGGAACCCTATGTAGTGCAACGGTTTTTTTTTGTAGGACAAAACGATCTGGGAGCTTTCACACGTTTCACACCTACCACAGGTCCATACAAAACCAAAAAGGCTTCCCCTACGGAGACACGCCAAAAAAACCCAAAAAAACGTTGTTTCAGAGAGTGTACTTATTATTTTAGCTTCACAGTATACTGTAAGTGGGACTGGATTCGAGTTCCTTTCTGGAAATAACTATTTAAAAAACCATGAATGCAGAGGATAGCAAAATAAAGCAATAATAATTATTTACATGATTAGCCAGTGAAAAGGCCTCAAAATGGCAACAGCAATGATTATAAATGCATTGAATCATTGAAGTCAGCTAAACAAGCAAAAGAGGTCACATGTTTAAGAAAGTGGTTCTCATAAATGCTTCATGTTACAAGTATAATACTTTATAGGCAAATTGCATGCTTCATAATGAGTGACATAACACCATAATATACAAGTTTATGAAAAATATGACACAAACAACAATGTCACCTGGCTAATGGCTAAACATTGTGGTGGAGCCTACGCCATTGAATTTGCAACATCAGATGCTCCTGTTGACCATTGTCTGCATTGCCATTCCTGCCAGTTGTCAGGTTTAATTCTCATTCATTTTTGGCAACTAGTGGAAATGAATAGCTACTTTGAAGCAAAGCCAGTTTCAGCATGCCAAAAGCTAGGGTATTTTTTTTTTTTTAGAGATGCTTAATGTACTATTCTGCTGGTCATTATTTAAAGTAAAACCATTAAAATGAATAATTTAAAATGTCAAATAATTTACATTCACTACCATTGTAACAAGAGTCAACTTCCTTTGGTTTGATTTTGATTGTTTCATGACATGAAGTGACATCATGCGTTACCTCAAAGTTAGCGTAGCATCCAACAAAAGCATGTTTTATGTCACCCTTTATGATGAATATCCATTAGCCAGTTGCAAGTTGCATAAGGTGTTATATCATCCTTTATGAAATGTTATTTGCTGATATGTATGATTTATGACAACATTATGGCTTGTTTATCAAGGTATATATATACTCAGTTACCAATTTATTAGGTAAACCAGCTTGTTAATACAAATATTTAATCAGCCAATCATGTGGCAGCAACTAAATGCATAAAAGCAGACCGACGTGGTCAAGAGGTTCAGTAGTTTTTCAGACCAAATGTCAGAATGGGGAAGAAATGTTATGTAAGTGACTTTGACCATGGAATGTTTGTTGGTGTGGTTTAAGTATCTCAGAAACCGCTGATCTTCTGGGATTTTCATGCACAACAGTCTCTAGAGTTTGCAGAAAAAGGTGTGAAAAACAAAAAATATCCACGGAGTAGCAGTTCTAAATGGGGCAAAAATGGGTTGTTAATGAGAGAGGTTACAGAAGATGGGCCAGATTGGTCACAGCTGACAGTAACGAGAATAACCATGCATTAAAACAGTGGTATGCAGAAGAGCATCTCTGAACATACAATGCATCAAACCTATGGATAGGCTACAGCAGCAGAAGACCAATAAGTCTAAAAAATAAGTCTAATAAAGACTTAATAAAGTGTTGACTGAGTGTATACGCCATATGAAGCCTTTATGAGAAACACTTTGTGTTTAAAGTGTGACCATAAAGGTCTATAGAAAGGCAAGTACATATCCCTGCCTGGTGTTTACTAAGCATAAGGCTTTGCTTTTTGGTTAAGATAAATGTATTCTTCAGCTTCATAAAAGGTATGTAATTCCCAAGCCTGGCTCTTGTGCTCAAAAAGAAAACATCAAGACCATATAACCTAGGAATTGCCCAAGTTAAAGCACTGCTTATGCTCAACCTCATCTTTGAAAATACTGTACATAAGACTTCAATTGGCAAATCTTTTTTCATCTGGTAATATTCCAACTTGGAATGAATCTGCTGGAATATGTGTTCTGGGGGTGACATTCAATAGAACCCGAAATATGTTGTTTCTCGGCAGATTGTTTATTAGGCAATTTACCACGCCACAAACAGAATATGGTATATGTTTCATTGATTTAAACTTTTCAGACTGCATTAGTGTTGGGTCAGTGATAAGAATGTGTTATACTCAGCACTTTGGTCAACCATGGTTTTTTTAAATGTGCTTTATAAATAAAGTTTATTATTATTATACTTTGGTGCTGGAAGGCTGAAAAAACAGCAACAGAAATAAGACTACATGAAATGAAAATGTGAATTCAGCAAGTGGAAGGCTGAAGTTCACATGAAAATTAAGGATGCTAGTACATTGACATCCAGTCTTTCACTGAAGAACATAGCGGCAGGTTTAGGGTGAAGCAGCAAATCCTCATACTGTCCAAATTGAAACGAGTTAGTGCACTAGTTAGCACACTTTAATTCTGTTGGCTGCATTACTGGGTCTTGATTAAACAGACTGAACCTTGGCACTGTAGAATTGTGAAGCTGAGAAGTTTATCGACCTATTTTGATTCAATATAATTTTATTACATGCATGCATCCTCACTGCTCACTAAGACTAGTTTACACATCCTATCTATTTTTATTGCTCAATGTGGCAGATTTTTACCAGTCACAGTGGCCTATGTCAACAGTGATATGGAGCTATAAACCCCCCTTCATTTGGCCCATCAGGAAGCAGGATTAACAAGCCAAAATGGAGAGCTTGTACCCTAGTGGAGATGAGGCCACAGTTTAAAGCAGGGCCTTTTAAAAGTGACAGTTTTCAGAAAAGGTTTGTGCCAAAAGAGGAAGGAGCAGATTTACTGCCAGATGGGTCCAACCAGAGAAGCAAGAGGACAGCGGCATCTGTTGTGCTGAAAGAAATTGCTTCAGCAAAAATGAGAAGAGTGTAGGTAGTGAGATCTATCACACAAGAAGTCAGAGCCAGAAAACGGACAGGAAGGGGACAAGAATGAGGCTGAGACAACGGCTCTCACGTCGTGCCCTGGACGCAGAATGCTATGTAGTGAACGACAAAATTAACAATAAATATTTTTAAAAATCCAAAAACGAGCGTGAAAACTTGGCTCGGTTTGAGGTGAATGAGGAAGCGGGGTAAGAATGTGATGAGGTTGATCTCCACTCGTGAAATTCAGAAATAAAGCCATACACAATGAAGGAATATACAGTATGTGAGTGGATTGGAGTAAAGGCTTCAGAAAATATATAAAAGGCTGAGAGTGTTTGGGTGCAATCCAACACTTTTGAGACACACAAATATGTATTTTCAATCACCTTTTTGAGTCAAAATCTTTGGGAACTACATTGAAATCTTCTCAAGCCTGTCATCTGAGGACTTTTTTATTCAGTGAGACCATAGTTGAAGTGAATGTTCTTGCTGTGAGATAAGACATAACATGTGTAGTAAGGTCAGACATAACGCGATCAGAATTTCATTCAGCTTTAAATAAACCTAATGCAAACAGTTTGATAGTTTTAAACACACATGGACCAGCATGTGTATAACACCTCCTAACTAGCTGAAATTAATTGGAAAGATCTAAGCAATGATACACTTTGTCAGAGCTCAATAACGTTCTAAACTAATGCATCGATATACAGTAGTAATTGGGAAATTGTTATTTGAACTCAGATAAATTCAGTAAATACTTTCATTTGTATTTAAAGTGTGTATTGTGGTATTTCATTTTTTTCAAAGTTACTTTATATACATGATATAAAGATAAAATCTATATTTGTTCATTTATTTCTTAGAGGGGAATCAGGATAATTATTTCACAACTAAGGTGAGGCACCACAGTTGTAAAAAACACATGTTGGAAGAGGGGTTATTAATGACTCATTAAATACATTTGAACACTCATTGATTGAAATTAAAATGTCCCAGGCCCTTAATAATATATCCATTTATATCAGTTAATTGTTTTAAGAGTCATTCCGGTGGGCTGGGTGTTACACGTGCTTAGCAAAAGAAGAGCTTACAGGGCAAGCAATGCATATAACCTGTAGGTATATCACATTTTATCCACTGATCTGTGAATGCATAACCTCACTAGGTTTTGGAGTGATATGGGTAAAAATATTCAAGCTAGTCACAAAGCCTTAGTCATTAGAGATTGAGAACTTCCTGTACACTGTAAATAATTACACCCATACGTACTCAATAAAAGTGTGGTAAGTTAATAGATCAATAATAGATCAATCAATAATATTATGTGTTATATCAATTTAATCAATAATATTATTTAATATTTATTCAATAAGAACAAATGTGTAACCTTCATTTTAAGGTGAGGTAAGTTCCCCTCACTATATTGTACTAAATGGTCATGGCAGGGTTCCTGTAGAAGCGCTAGAATATGCTCTACTAGTGGTCTTTCATCTTCTTCATTGGGTTTATATTTCAGATTAAACCGATTTGCCTTCAATTTCACTCGAGCATCCTCAAAAATAATGAATGGAGGTAGCGTACGCGCTGTGCCTCACTCTTGGCTAGGCTGTGTTCTTGGCAGACTTTCGCAGTCTGTTGATTCATTACACTTGGGCCAATAAGTTGTTGGGTGCACAGCATGAGCAACAGTGGAGTGTGTTTTCCACCAGAAAAATGCTTGGCTGTGGGAGGCCCACCCACTAGAGGGGTTTGGAGGGGTACAGTGCAGGCCTCTGCAATTAGGGATAGTGTTAAATGTATGCATATGGAACACCAGGCAGTCTGCTCCATTCAGTCTACCGAGTGCATTGTGTTCTCAGCATATTGACTCAGTGGGGCTTTTCTACAGTAAACCATGGTGGGATTTCATTGCCTGTGACAGTCTAATCTCCCTCCATCATCTGCAGCATAAACCCTAGGATCACAACAAGCAGAGCATCTGGAGCACAAACAGCACTCTGTCCCTACCAGTCCAAGGGACTACCCAACAGCACCAAAAATAAAAAAAATGGTTTGCCAGGATTTTAAGTCATGCATTTCAATTAGTCTCAGTCCATTACAAACACACTGAATAACAAAATGACTGGTAGAGCTGATAGTATTGTGTTGGAGGCACTGGCTTATGGACCAGGAAACCTGCTTTACTTTATAGAAGGGAAATGTAAAATATCCTATTGTTGTGGGTGTCAGCTGCACCATAGCACTCTCTGGCCCTGTTAATCAACAGGGGACATGGGAATAAAAACCCAGATAAGAACTGCGCAGTGCTATGAGCCTCATCCGGCCAATTAATTTTCCACCAATGATATACAGCAGTGAATTAATTTTCACATCCAATTAAATTTCCAGGGTGTACATATTCTCTGCTTGGTCTAGTTTACTCATCCTTAACAATGACAGTCCTCTTAAGAAAACATATTCACTATAATAGCTGCTAACTCTGGTGTAAAATATTTCCATATGGGCATTGTCTGGTTTCAGAGAGGGAGATGTTTCCAGCCCTGAGCAGCTTTACAGACACACCATTGTCTCCATCTTGTGAGATTCTCCCGGAGAGCTGGGCTGAGCTTCCAGAGGCTATGCTTTCAGGAAGACTGTAGGGCTTCCCACAGAATCGGGCAGCTCTGTCTGTTTTCCTGGAGAAAAGCTTTCCAGGGAGGAACACTCCGTGTTTTGGTTCAGGTCTGTTTGTTAGATGCTGATTCATTTGAAATGTTTAACAGAAAAAACAAAAACCTTCTGTCACCACTTAATGCAGAAAAAAATAGAATTTAATCTCACTCATTACCCCATGCAGCTAGGCTCATGAGCTAACACGAGGCTTACTAAATGGATTGCCACAGATTTAATTTCAGTAAGAACCATGCAGTGTCATGTACTCAGTTGTACATGTGTCATGCAGAGGTGTTGGTAAGGAGGGATAACTATTTTATTTTTCAGTTTATATTTCAAAAATAAACTTTGATTACATTATAATTCTTAGGTGTGATGAATCTATAACCTTTGGCCAGGCAACCTGCATGATTTCATTCTTATTTTACAGTGCTTTTATTTTATCTCATTTAAATTATATTTCTTGGAATAGCAAAGTGGAATATTGCAAACATTGTTTGAAAAGCATCATCTCACTTCATGCCATAGCAGCTGAAGAACTGGCTTGTTCCACTCTGGCTTGATCCTTTTTTTATACTGGCGCTCCCTTACTTGTGAAATGCAAATTCTCGCAGTAGTGAACCCAGCATTCTCGCTCTTTATCTCCAGACTAGCGAACATCGCATTGGGCCCAGCCAAATATCCACTGCAGAGACTAAAGAAATCAATATGGGGATAGGCTATAGTTCAGTCCCAAAGCTCCTTGTTGCCTTAATCCTTTTAACACCTTCTCTCGATCAGGGAGAATAAATGCTGGTTGACAAGCCTCTCAGCTTGGTCACTGGGGGTATTTGTGACTGAAGTGGATGTCTGAGAAGGGATGTGAAACAGTAAGTAATGTGCAGCCCCTCGACTCCTATGGACTCTTTGAGTTGAAAGTTGCAGGACTTTGATGACAGGCCGTAAATAGGTTAAAACCACTACAAAAGAGAACTTCACCCCACCTCTTATGATTATATTTACTGTAGGAGCTTTCATAATACCCCAGGATCTACTGCTGTAGCCAGTGTAAGGTTACCATGTTTTGTACAATATTAGTACCATGTTCCATCCACAATATCTGAAGATCTATTCTGTTTGATTCAACTGTAATTGTATATGCTTAAATACAGTATATTTTGTTTTTCATATTCACCCCTTATCATAAGCTTTCCTCTGCTATTCTGCAGTAGACAGAATGGCCAATTATATTGCATTTGTATGACATTCCAGGTTTAAGAAATAAGTGATACAATGTGATATTCACAAACAACAGAAATTAGGCATTGAGGCAATGGATATCAGTAGGTGGCACTCTTCTGGACCCACTGCCAGAGCACAGTGCCATATGAGGGGTTGTCCTTCAGATGAGATGGCTTTGTGGTCATGAAAGGTCCATGCTATTTTGAGAAAGAGTATGGGTGTTAACCCTGAAAATTCCCACAAAACAGGCTCTCTCTACATTTGGCCACCTATAGTAATCCACTTATATCTAACAGGCTACACAATCTATTGCATTTCCACTCCAAACACTTTGATTCTCCTGGTCATCACTGCAAATGAAAATTGAGTTCTCTGTTGACCTAGATAGTGAAATGAAGAGAAGCCATTTCTTTCTTTTTTTCTGAAACACAGAATACAATAAAGTCAATAAAGCACAGAGAGGGCGAGTGAGATGGAGGGAGAGACAGAGAGAGAAAGAGGCGGGAAAGAAAGGGGGGAATGAGAGGGAGAGAGAATTCAATGGTGCTAAAAGCTGCTCCTTACTGGATACAATATCAAAACAAATAACTACGGAATCATGTCAGTAAACCTACTCTCCAATGTTTAAGTCCTGATTGGTTTATTACCACTGATAACCACAAGTAAATCATTTAGGTCCAGAATTATCCATTCTAAATGTGTAATTTCTGTGAAATGGGAAGATTTTGTACTTTGAAATGGTTTTAAAATACAAAGACTTGCATGTGCATTCTGTGTAGAAATGACCAGTTTTAATTATTTATAGGAATTCAGGTTTTGGTAGATGCATTATTTAACCTTGTGTCTTTGCACAAATGGAGTTTACTGCTCACATGGCATTGTAATGCTGTTCATTCATCTTTTAAGGGTGAATTGTAAAGAGGGATGGCGATTCTAAGTTTGTGGTTTAGACATCATCCAAACAGCAATATGTTAAAATGAAGAATTAAGAGCAAGCCACAAGGGTGCAAATTGTGATTACAAATGTGTCCTTCAAGCCATGAAAGGTGGCTGGATGGATTACAATATGTGTGGCATAGCACATTCAATTCACGAGATTGAATAAGATTGTATGTATTGTTTGGCAATACTCCGGATGCACTTTTGTTTATACAAACAAAGGTCATTGAGAGTGCACTTTAAACAAAACCAAGAATCATATTTCTCTTGTTCACCAATAATACATTAGCATTTAGTACATTCTGTGAATTTATGAAAGAATGAAATGGTTTTGCTGCTGTCCATTGTTTTATGGAATGTGTCTGCCTCTATAGATGTTTTAATAGGGTGTTTAATAATTAGGGCCCTTGCATAATTACTTCTGTCCGATAATATGTCTTAGGAAATCAATTGACTTCATTCTGATTGTAATTGCACTGGACAACCATTTAAATTGACAGGGCAGCTGGAATAGTTTTTTATATTTCTAAGGGGTCCACCTTAGGAGAGGCTACTGTCTGGGAGACTGATGGGTGCAACATTTCCATCCATCCATCCATTATCTAACCCATTTATTCTAGGTCAGGGTCACAGGGGGTGCTGGAGCCTATCCCAGCATGCACTGGGCTAGACGGGATGCAAGATTTATGAACTTGTTTTGTTGCTCAAAAAACATTTTTGTGAATTCCTATTGGAATGTCATATTTCTTTCATAGATTTGCCAGAAATATCTTTGTCTCATAATTGCAGTTTCCATAGCTATGTGATAAATTACCTAATTTAGCATAGTTTAGGAATTATGTGTAATATTTATTGAACTTCATTCACACACCATCCTCTCTCTTATATACTTATGTGTAAGGAAGTTCAGTGAACCCCCATTGTTTCAGACAGAACTGTAACCTGACCCAGCTGACTTCACTGACTGTGTCTGTCATTGCTGGGTTGCCACAACATTGGTAGTTTAAAATGGCGGTTTTGACCAATGATAAAAGATGACACTGGGCGACAAACACATTGCACAATTGAAAAACACAAGTTTAGCATAGTTTTTTTACATTTTATAAACATTTTTTCTGCCAGTTTTGTACGTTTGGACCAACACTATGTATAGATCAGTGAGTTAATGCTAGTCATGGCAGCCTCCTCTGTAAAATTCTTCTGTTCCTGACTGCACTCTCTCTGAAACAGGCATATCATTACTTTTTACTTAAAAATAAGCTTGCCCAGATGTTGAGTCAGATGTGGACACTCCATTTGTAGCTTGTGCGGGCAGACCGTGGGTGCCAGATTGACCTGACTGAGACAAGAGTGTCCCGCTGATGGAAATCTCTTCCTATGCTGGTGACTCACACAGAGATTCTACAACAACCACCGCAATGACAGCTGGGGCCACCAAACATGGCAACGTGGATTGGCAGAATCAGTTTGGCCCAGTTTGACCATTTAATTTCCCTCATATATACAAAGAAACCATAAATATGTGGTTTCTTTGCAAATGTCTTGCTTAATAATGTTGGAAACAAAATGTATATCAGTAAATGTGGGTTTAAAATTATGCTAACCAGGGTGCGTCCAAAAAAGCACACTGTGCACTGAATGGCAGAACACAATGTGAAAAGCAGCTGAAAACAGGTGCATCTCCTGCATTTATCCCTATGCATATCTTTTCAACTGTTCCCAACTTACACTCAGTGAGCACTTTATTATTTAGACCTGTACACCAGCTTGTTAATGCAGATATTTCATCAGCCAATCACGTGCCAGCAACTAAATGCATAAAAGTATGCAAACAAGGTCAAGAGGTTCAGCTGTTTTTCAGACCAAATAGCACAATGAGGAAGAAATGCCATCAAAGAGACTTCAACCATGGAATGATTGTTGGTGCCAGACAGGGTCATTTGAGTATCTCAGAAACTGCTGATTTCCTGGGGTTTTCACGCACTACAATCTCTAGAGTTTGCAGAGAATGTTGTGAAAAACAAAAATCAAATGTCCAGTGAGCAGCAGGTCTCCTGGAAAAAATACTTTGTTAATGAGAGAGCTCAGTGGAGAAGGCCCAGACTGGTCAAAGCTGACAGGAAGGTGACAATACGCAAATAAACACACATTACAACAGTGGTATGCAGAAGAGCATCTCAATGCATCAAACCTCTTAAGTGGATAGGCTACAGCAGCAGAAGCCCAATAAGTCTAAAAGTCTAATGAATACCTAATAAAGTCACTGAATGTATAATTACATTATATGACCATCCAAGACATGCAAGTCCACGGAAACTGCACACAGCACAACAGGAGTGTTTCTGCCAGCCATCTGCAGTTTAACAGCATGGAGGCAAGTCAAAGAGCACCTGATCAACATTTTTAACCTGCCATAATTTCTTCTGAAGAGTGAACCTCTGATTATCAAGCTGCTCCTGCATTAGAGTAAAGAGTCAAAGGAGCCTTTTGAAAAGAAAGTGGTTTACATTTCATTCAGGGAAAGTAATTGTTATTGTTCTGGGGCTACATTTAATCAGTTTTTTGATGTCTAGCCCTTCGATCTCTATCTCCACAAGGCATGGTTATGCATGCCTTTCTGTAATTATCCTCCAAATTACAGAAGAGAGTAAAAAATCAGTCTAAGTGTACCTTTGTGCTTCAACAATAGTTCATTATTTTCAAGTTAATTTTTCTCACTTGTGTCTTTAGGAGAACTGAGGGAAGCAGAAACAGAATAGATTCAGTGTCAATTCACAGTGTAGATTCTCAGAAGAAATTGTGATTAATAAATTAATAAATAATCATAAGCCTGCACAAAATCTGCCATTTTCGAATAATAAATTGTGCCAAAACATATTAGCTGTAGTGAATGAAACAACAGTGTATGCAGTGTTCAAAGTACCATTTTAAAAAGGATATCCTAGCTGGGAGTATAGTGTTGGCACACAACCTAGCTCATGATTCAGTATTATGATCACAATTAATTTTACAATCCAGATCAGTCACATGTAATGGAAATAATACATGACTAAAACCTGATATTTCACACCATTATACCACTACTATCAATGACAGCACAGTCAGGAAAAATAAAATCAATGGAAATGAATCACTGTCTGGTAGTGAACATGATCTTTTTACTTGCATGGCAAGTAGCTACGGTATCAGTTTCATTATCTCTTTCTCTGACCTTCATATGCTCTTAGGAGGCAATACAGACTCGGTCTGATTTGAAATTGGATACCCTGTCATGTAGGTCTTGGATCCCCTGGTGTGCTGAAAGCCATTCTATTTCATTGCAAAAATGAAAATCCGACAAAATCCCTGTAGTAAAAAGGCTGAATTAATTCGATTGGAAATTGGCTTAATCCTAATGTAAATTGACCTGTCCAATATACTGTATATGATCTGATATAATAAACCTCTTGTCAGCAAGTGCTCGAACTGAATGGAAATTGCAAACCATGTTTTCAGTTAATAAAATGTCCTTCTCATGACATAGGGTTATTTACAAAATGAGAACATTGCCTTATGATGGCATACTTTTTTTATGGTTGATTGCAAAAGCATCCACTGTTCATGTCTAATGACAATTAACAGCTGCCCAGCCCCTTCTATTTCCCAACACCCCACACAGGATGTTGTGAATCCAAAATGGGCGCAATATGTTTACCAGCAGGTGGCTTGTGTGACTCATGCAGAGTATGAGAAGAGAACTCATTTATAGATCATGATTAGAAGTTATGTCCTTCATGGGGTCAAATGGCACTTCCTTTACCTGCATATCCCTGACACGTTTCTGAACATACTTTATGGAAGCGCTATTGTAATTAGTATTGCTCATTTCTATAGGCATGTGGTTACAGTTTGTTTACATTTTTTTATGTGTGTGTTCTCATCGGGATTAAATGGACAACTGACAAACATTCTGTATGCAGGAGACTTTGGAATGCTCAGCCTTAATCTATTGTGGTCTGCTTGCCTACAGCATAACAAATTTGCAATAGTATCTGCATATTACAAAGTAATATCCATTAAGCAGCAATTAAAAATAGTGTAATTTACGTGAATAGTTTTAATCTCATGCAAAATACACATAAAATTATTATAAACAAAAATGCTGTATTTATTAATGCAATTAATTAAAAATGCATTCAATTAACTTTTTTTATTTTTTCTCTTGCAGGTGATTGAACCTGACTTACAATGGAAAAACTGCTTGTCTGTTTGTTGGTTATTGGCATGGCAGTTAAAGCCCAGATCTGTCCAAAACGTTGTATATGTCAAATATTGTCCCCCAATCTTGCAACTCTCTGTGCCAAAAAAGGGCTGCTCTTCGTCCCCCCAAACATTGACCGGCATACCGTGGAGCTGCGGCTGGCCGATAACTTTGTCACAACTGTAAAACGTAAAGACTTTGCCAACATGACCAGACTGGTGGACCTTACCTTGTCCAGGAATACAATAAGCTTCATAACACCCCATGCTTTTACGGACCTAGAGAACTTGCGTGCCTTGCACTTGAACAGCAACCGATTAACGCGGATATCAAATGAAACGTTCAGTGGAATGTCCAAGCTGCATCACCTGATTCTGAACAACAACCAGCTCATGCTCATCCACCAAGGAGCTTTCAACGACCTTCTGGCTCTGGAGGAGTTGGATTTATCTTATAATAACCTGGAGACCATCCCCTGGGAGGCCATTCAGAGGATGATCAGCTTGCACACTCTCAGTCTGGACCACAACATGATCGAATACATCCCTGAAGGCACCTTCTCACTCTTGCAGAAGCTGAACCGCCTGGATGTAACCTCAAACAAACTCCAGAAGCTCCCACCAGATCCCCTCTTCCAGAGGGCCCAGGTCCTGGCCACCTCAGGCATCATGCTCCCGTCTTCGTTTGCTTTGAGTTTTGGGGGGAACCCGTTGCACTGCAACTGCGAGCTGCTATGGCTAAGACGCCTTAGCCGCGAGGACGATCTGGAGACCTGCGCCACACCCGGCCACCTTTCCGGCCGCTACTTCTGGTCCATCCCAGAGGAGGAGTTTCTGTGCGAGCCGCCCCTCATCACTCGCTACTCCCATGAGATGCGGGTACTGGAAGGTCAGCGGGTGACCCTGAGGTGCAAGGCCAGAGGAGACCCTGAGCCAGCGATCCACTGGATCTCCCCAGAGGGCAAGCTGGTGTCGAACTCATCCCGGACTCTGGTCTACAACAATGGCACCCTGGACATCCTAATCAGCACGGTGAAGGACACAGGGTCGTTCTCCTGCATCTCCTCCAACCCAGCTGGCGAGGCACACCAGACAGTGGAGCTTGTCATCATCAAGCTGCCGCACATCACCAACAGCACTAATAATATCCAGGAGCCGGACCCTGGCTCCTCAGACATCTCAACCTCCACCAAGTCTGGCACTAATGGCAGTAACAACACAGGAGATGCCAAGACGAGTCCAGACAAGAGAGTGGTCATCGCAGAAGCCACGTCCTCCACTGCCCTCATCAAGTTCAATTTCCAGAGGAATATTCCTGGTATCCGCATGTTCCAGATCCAATACAATGGCTCTTATGATGACTCTCTTGTTTACAGGTAAGCCATTTTCTCTCTGTTTAGTGCCAATACATAAACTGTGGGACATCTTTAATTTGTGTGTGTATGCACAAGATTAAATGGAGTCAAATAGAGTGGAATCATATTGCTTATCAGAGTAAGATTCTGGTTCAGGTGTAAAACATAACATTCCATAAATAGCTATAGCACATGAAAAAAATCTAGCAATTTCAAAATCTGTAGGTCATTACTTGGATCATGCCGATTATAAAATGTACTAGTGTATTGTGTTTTTCCAGCTGAAAACAACTGTTTTGCAGAGATGATGTCAATGTGAATACGGTAAATGTGACGCACACAAAGAGCTAGTCTAATGGACCGATCACTCTTCAGAATGCATTTGGAGCTGCACTTCTAAATCAGAGCAGGCTGGTTACATCAGCCGCTTCAGATTTCCAGGGACAAGGAAGAACAATTGTGTAAAGCTGCAGTCAAATGTATAGCATGTCATTCTGCTTGTCTCTATCTCTGGGAGTGTTTGCTTATTTTAACTGCAGCTTTGGTACAGTAGTTTAGCTGTAAAATGTGTTACATAAACAAATATAATACTGATTTAACCTAATGAAAATGTAAATGATTTGCACATATTAACACTAGTAGTTTACTGTCAATGGCCGTGTTATGAATCTATGCACAACACCAGTTCGTGTTTACTGAGTTGGCTCTAAGATGTTGGTGGTCCTAAGAAGGAATCAGCTAGGGGGGACGGAGGTGGTTGGGGGTACGGGGGTGGTTGTAAGAGCTGGTGCAAGAACAATAGCATCGCACCCTGTGAATAATGCACAATTAAAATGTCTTAAAAAAATAAAAGGCATTAGAAACCTCAATAGTGTGGCCCACAGATGGTTGTGGCTCGAAGCGACCACATAGAGCATTTATGCCAGCAGTTGGCTCTGCTTATTTATTTATTTACTTAAACATAGTTTTTTTTCTAGGTTTTCTACATATATACTATACTATATACACACACAAACCTGACATACTCCATTCGCTTTATGAAAGCATTTTTATTATTGTAACTAAAACAACAGAAAAGCATTTACTTTATTATATCAAGGGGAGCGCAGCGTTTATTTCAATCTAGCCGCAATTCCCTTTGGGCGATATTGGGTCTGCAGTTGCATACGCATTTCCTTGACTTAAGCACTTTTGAAAGGAGATGCACTAATATGCATAATGTGGCTTACATTGCTTAAGTACCAATATCAGAGAAACAGGATTGCATTGCCAAAAGGTATGCATACAATTGATTTAGCTTATTTTTCCCATATAATTTCCCTGCATCCTTTGACTTCCAAACAGCAGTAGTGCTTCATATTCGCTTCATATTTATGAAGCACTACTGCAAGGTTTTGTTTAAAACATGAATAAATAAATAACACGATATTACACTGATTGGAATGCATAATGTCATAAATAATGGGCCAGATGTGAAATGTGACGGTATATTCCATGATATCATTATTGCCTAATCCATCCTAATCCATCATCTGAACTGTCCTCATCTTCATCATGAATGCATTATTTAACCGGTAAAGGTATAGCCTACACCATGCTTAATATGGCTTTCAATGAGGGAAAGCGTAGCTGTGATGGGTACTACATGTTGACATCAATTGTAAGCGCACTGGCAATTGGCATTGGGAGACAAAGTGAGGGCCTGCCTATCCACTGCATAAGGTTCTGAGAAATGATCAGTACAATAAAAATCGGAAAGCAAAATCTGTCACTATGAATCACTACGTATATGAATCACTATGACTTGTGTCTGTTGGGAAATGTAATTTACAGTGACCACTGATTACAGATATGCGTACATTTGTGAAGACCAATAAGACTTTCAATCCACGCTTGTGGCATTCTTGCTATAAAATACTAGTGCACTAATTTTATCTTGCAACACCTTCTCATGGATGTCTCGGACAGCAGGCCACATACAGCATTTTCAAAATGATGAGCAATATGGAATAGGCTTGTACATTACTAAATATCTCTCTTAGGAACACTGCAGTCATGCTAACCCAATATACTGTTCGTCAGGCATATGCAGAGACTGACATCAGCATATGCTGAAACATATGCCCCTGCCCGGAGACAGCGATAGTGCCCTTGTGGCTGTAGCCATTTTCTTTTCTAACCGATGCTTAGAGCCATTTTAAGCATATGCTCTCCGAAACGTCTGTGTACAGCTGTACTATTCATATGTCCAGTTTACACAACTCAATGTCTTACTTTCCTCGATTAGCAGACAAAATTCAATGATAATACAAGCGTAAGCAAAAAATTAGACAGCACATATTTTTGTTTGGAGAAGTTTTTGTTTTGCTCTACAGCCCAGTCTGTGTGCACAGCATGCTGCAAAGAGTATCTAGCAGCTCAACTGAAATGTGTTCTAGTACATTACAGAAACATCAACCTGCTCCTGTTCATAGGTATATGTGTGAGCAGTTTCAAACATCTCATAGCTGGCAGTGTCAGATATATCACGGTTAAAAAAATAATTGTAAAGAAAATTCAGCAGATATATGGTAAAGGCACAGGAGCATTTGGGCTGTCATATTCTGTAACAGAACTGTAATGGAAATACATACATACGTTGCGTTGCCAGATTAATTAATGCCAACTTCACAGCCAATAGGGAATACTGTATGTGCTTAAAAACCATAAACGTCCCATTTAACAAGTTGCGCATGTGCTGACCTCAGATTAGAATGTGTGTTTTTGTATGGGTGATTAAAACCAATACAGTGAATAGCATGTACCTATTCCATCAGCACTACCACCTATAGTCATTAATTTTGCAATTTAGCAAATGCAAAGCTCAAAATGCCATTCCTGAAAGATCACCATTTATATAATTAAAAAAATGAATGGCTACGAAAATACGAAAGGAATACTGTCAAAAAGGATAATAAGTATAATGCAAAAAAAGGAAAGCACCTCTTGGACCTTCAGGACCCCAATTATCCTCCAAAAATGCTTATTATTCTCAGTAGACTCTTCAGGTTATCAGCAATGCTTAGCCACTTTATTTTGCTCCATGTAACCTGGCTGTAGACAGAGCTCCATATATACAGCATGTACAAAACTAAGACTCCATTGGGGAATGAAGAGGATTCCAGTCTAGAGCAGCAACTTTCTTAGCTTCTGGGAGGCCCACAACAGTACATGCAGAACTTGCATAACATGACATTATTTATATTGCAATATATACTTGCAATGCAAGTATACAAAAAGTATGCTGACCTATGTTGCACGGTAGTCATGCATTCCATATGTGTAGGTTGCATAATGGCACACCATATTACAGTTTGGATCTAAAACCACATTGTCAATAAGACTAATTTCAGCATTAAATCATACGAAGACAAGCTGGTGAAGTGCTTATTGGTTAAGTAAACCTGAAGACTTAACCAATAAGCTCTAGCCACTACAGAGAAATCTAGCCCACATTTGACATAGGGGAATTATGACAGAGTGCATGTTTACAATGTACGCATTGAGAGCAGATTTAAGGTCTCATTTTACACAAGAAAATGTGTACGAAATCTTTATTAAGCAGTGACATGTTTTTTACACAAATGGATTACTTTCATTTTATTTTCTGTGTGCCTCAGTTTAATGGTAGAAATAACTAGAATCATACTGGGACACAAAGAACACGTTTAACAAGAAAAGAACAAAATAAATTTTTAGTGCTGTGTCAAGTAAGCTTCAGTAATTAGTACAATATTTTTGGAACAGTTATAAAAATTGCAAATGTTAGAATAAATGTTTCAGGATGAAGGTAAAAGGCTCCAAGCATGCATATTCCCCTGGTTATAAATACCAATGAATATGTATGCAGTATCGACAAATAATACCAATTAGAACAGTGATAATATAAAATGAAGACATAAAAATAATAGACAAACTGTTGATTAGATGATTAAATCCAGTGATTGACAGCATTTAAGATTTCTACTCATTATTATTCCAAAGCCTCAAACCGATGAGTTGTAAACAGAAATTGGACATAGCATAAATTAAGAAAATAAACTAAATTAAATAGCTTTTTGTTTACACTCATTCATTAGTACCGTTAGTATCACATTAATCTATGCCAGACTGCCTACATTTAGGACAGCTTACAAGATGATTCTGAACATTCAGACATTTCAAAGAAAACAGTTAAATTAAAAAAACAGTTTTCTAGTTACGCCACTCTGTGTTAACAATGATTTAAAGCAAGCATTTATATGCATATATAACTTAATTATTTGAATAACAATTTTTAACTAATTAAACATAGAAATAGTTGTCATGTTGTCAAATTTATGATTTGTAATACTATAATCTTAAAATATTCTGTACACATTCTCAAAACATATTGCTATAATTGGTCATGACAGTTTATTACAACTGGTGATATATGTAATTTCACTGACATACTGAACTTTGTAGAAGTTGAAATCTGCTTTGCCAAATTTGCTGTTTACATATGGCGATGATATGACACTTGAAGTATAATATGTGATCATGGTTGATCATTTCAGGTGTTATGTAATGGTTATGACAGCATTATAAAGGATGTATGGAATATAGTTAAAGTGTTTGCAATATTTCTAATCTCATCATGCTATTTTGGACATCTATCCAGAAATATTGCAATTCTATTACTATTGTAACTAATAGAAATATGTGTGTATTGCCATTATAGCTGAAATATCAACACAATGACATTGACATTGGATAAGTAACAATGAATACAGCTGAACAGAGGCTGTATAGTGGATTCTTATTCTCCTGGCATGCAAGTCTTGTTGTGTGTTTCCACTGGTGATTGTCACTTTGTGATTAATGCTCATCAATTCTAAACCCATCAATTGTGTGTGATGCATTTACTCAGCAAACATTTACATTTTTATATTCATATATTTAATTTCTAGGATGAGATCACTCATAATCATTGTGTTGATATGTGGTAACATTCGCAGGTTGCTAACAGCCATTCTGTTTTTACATTTTAGGGATAACTATAGTAAATTGCGTCGGTCGGTTTATTTTATGTTCTGAAACACATTTATTATGAATATGTATCACAATGTCATGGTAAGCTTAATGGGTGACATGCATTTTTATTCCACAGCCATATAGTTTGTACTCAGTTTATGGTATAGGTAATGCTTGCAGGTGTAAGGAACCACTGCTGCATAGTTAGTTAGCTAATATGTCAGTATTCCATGTTGCTATTAATATTTAAATTTAAGCATTAGGCTAATTGTACACATTATATGCACATTTCTGCAAGACATAATTCTTCATGTTCTTGGACAATGTGATGTTATGATGGCTTTGATTAAACATGATGTACACCAATTTGGGACCAATCAAGTTGAATCAGTGGCCACAGCAACTCTGCTCATTAAGATTGCTGGACACCTGTACCAGTGTTCAATATAAAAACTGTCTGTCTGTCGGCCAATGCATATCTGTGCTCCACACTGCGCAGGGTTTCTGTCTTTGTCAAACCGAAATCGCGCAAAATCTGCATAAAACGGAAAATCACCATTTTGTGTGAATTGGGTGTGAAATAGCCCACTATACTTCATAATCTCCATAATGCTGTCGTGTCAGATCAACAGTCGTCAATGTGCAATTGTTAGGAACATTTGCTGAAAAAAAAAGAAAAAGATGCAATATTAGCTGTGCAGTGGTGGAAGCTTGTTATGACGGGCCCCAGTGCAAGATTATAATTTAATATTTGCTTTAACAAGCTGGTGTACAGATCTACCTAATAAAGTGCTCACTGAGTGTATAACCTATAAGTTTAATATGACATTTCGAAAGAGAAGGTCAGCTAACTCATAGCTCTCTTGTAGTGGCACGTAACTTAGCAAAGTTGTAAACTGAAAAACGGAGCTGTTAGCTGATACAGAGGGCATTTTTAATGGAGAAACGGCATGACTTGTTGGTGCTTACTGCAGAAAGACAGCAAAGAGCATCAAGATCTATTTCTGTTTAAATTATACTGAAGCTTATATGCATATTATAGTGCTGGGTAGATTAGTATTAACATTAGGTAGCTAGATAAAAGTGAATGAAAGGGATCATTCTCTTAATTTCTCATACTTTCTCCTTTTAATTATACTATAATTTAGGCCTATTTTCCTTAAAGTACAATAGGTAATTTTGGACTAACGGACAACAGAGCTTGCTGTCAGTTCGTAGTGTTCTAGTAAGAAAATGTTTGCCGACTTTATGAGATTGGTGACTTTGGTGTGCTACACAACACTATTTATAGTTTTCACTTTAGCTAACCCACTATATTGTGAACAACCAGGTTATTTGGCTATGTAACTAGCTGTCTATATAACTAAGATATGATAGTCTACCACAAACGATGCAACTGCAACTTACAGAAATAAAGGTTTACGGATGATTGAAAAGTACAGAGAAAAAAGGAATGTGGAGCTGCCCAAATTACACTCCAGAGAAGCGATCACTGAAACTCTGTATACTATTGCTTATCTAGTTAGAAAACAATACCAGTTTGCTACAACAAGCAAATTAGCGATTACTAGTTAGCTTCCTGAATGTATAAATATCCACCTGAAGCATAACGCTACTATGTTCATATTGCCTATATTTTATGGAAGTGGACATTTGTAATTTCTTCAAGAAAACTACAGCTAATTTGCTTCTTGCTATATATATATGCTATATAGATAACAAACTGATATGTTGTGTTCACTTAGCAATAGTACACAGAGTATCAGTGATTGCTTGTCTGGAGTGCAATTTGGGCAGCTACATGAACAATCAGAATAAACCGCAGGCCATAGGCTGTTTTCAACCAATGAGCTTGAATTGTTGTACAGCTGTACAATATTTTGAGACATTTGATAGCCCGACAAATATACACTTTGAAACCCGAATTTAAGGACTATAAACACAGGCAGATGGTGAGTCATCATGTCAGTAAGCCTTTTTCAATGATAGGAAGGGATTTGCAATGGTCTTGTAACAATGTTTTAACACAAAAATCTTATCTATTGTACCTTTAAGTCTTTCGCCTTGATAATTCACTTTAAAGAAGGAGCATTTTTGCGCCAGTTTTGCAATTGAAGTTCTATGAAACCGGAAGAGGCGATACACTGCATCTGTTTACTTCCGTTCTACGATCATTCAATATGAAATAGGCCCATACTCCGAAGGCTGCTAAGGGCCTGCTAGAAAGCTTCTGAATCCTATTAAGGGCACATCAAGACCAACATCGTGGGCCTCCCCATGCTCTGCTTCTCCTCCTTTCTGAAATCAAATTGTTTTTTTAATTAATAATGAAATCACATCGTTTCTGCAATTATCTGCTAAGGGTGGACTAGCTGTGATTTTCTCACTCTCGATTCTTCCCTCATGGTGCATATATAAGCAGGCAGGGCAGGAACACTGACAGAATGGGTGTGAGGATTAATAATGGACTCGACTTGAGTTAGAAGGTAGTCCCAGGGCATGTGTTTGAATAAATGTCAATAGCAAACTGATTGTAAATTTCACAATTGATTCAGTGGAACCTTTTCATTTGAATCAATTCATCAATGAATTGTTATAACCATAGCTAGCAGTTTATTTGGAAAGTACATGCATTCTAAGGGTGTTTTTTCCTCCATTACCTGATTGTTTTTCTTGAGCATTCCACTCCTTTATTTTATCATTTCATAGATGTGCATTGATGTACACACCACACTTTAACTGAATTTCGGTAGTGTATAGTGATATCCATTATCGGTTCCTCTAATGCAGTTATTCAAGGGTTTCCTGATATAATGACCTCACAGAATAAATGGTTCAACTAATACTGATGCTTCTGACTTAACTGCATTGTGCAGGCTGTTGTTTTGCTGTTACATAATAGCTGAACATATATAAAGTGCTAATATGCATCTCTGAACAAAATTTGTTATGATTAATAATTTCTAGTTCTGAAGAACAGAATTGCGATGAAAAAAACTGAGTGATTATATTTTACCAGAATGATTCTGTATTTTTTAGAATTATTATATTATTGAATATAAATACATTTTTTGTGTCTTAAGTGTCTAATATATTTCCTCTCCTCACAGAATGATCCCGCCAACAAGCAAAAACTTCCTGGTGAACAACCTGGCGGCAGGAACGGTCTACGACCTGTGCGTTTTGGCCATTTATGACGACGGCATCACCTCCCTCACAGCCACCAGGGTTGTGGGCTGCATCCAGTTCACCACTGAGTCAGAGTACCTCCGCTGCCACTTCATGCAGTCCCAGTTCCTCGGGGGCACCATGATCATCATCATCGGAGGGATCATCGTGTCCTCCGTCCTGGTGTTCATCATCATCCTGATGATCCGGTACAAAGTGTGCAACAACAGCGACCCCAGCAAGGGCACGATGGTCACGGACGTCCACTCGCAGACGAACGGGGCTCAGTCGCAGGGCTGCTCCGTCACCCCGTCCATGTCTAAGCAGGCCATGGTGCACGAGAGCGATGCGTGCCGCAAGGCAGCGGGCACCGACACGGTGACGCACTCTTCCGAGACCTCCCTTCCGGAATGCTCCACCGCTACCTCTACGGCGAGCCAGAGCTGGACCCCTGGCTCCTCCGGTTCGCTGAAGCCAAAACGCAAGGCTGCGCCAAAGCCCTGCATGGAGTCCAGGATCGAGGCCCTGCCCAGCGCTGAGACCCAGAACACGAACCGGAATAACTCCACAGCTCTGCAGCAGCCCTCCCCCTGCCCCTCTGCCCGCATCAAGGAGGCGCCAGTCTTCAGGAGAGCGCACGCCAGGTCCGGCGCCAAGTACCTGACCCTGCCTATAGAAGGTGATAAGGCCAAGCGCAGGTTCTCTCTTAATGAAGACTTGTCCAAGTATCACTGCTACATTGGTTCTCAAAGGTTGGGTAGTCTGTGGTCCAAGAGGAGTCTTTCTATGAATGGAATGCTGCTCCAACTGGAGAGCTCTGATATAGATGGGGGGAAAGGCAAATTTTCAAGTTCTGAGTGGATACTGGAAAGCACTGTGTGACTGTGGTTTTTGCACCCTTATTCGTTTTTTTTTCTCCCTGAACAGTTTAGGTCAGTTTTTGTTTCAGATGGTCAAAATGCAAGCAGAGGCTTCTCTTGTAGGGACCTGGAACACCGTCTTTGTTGCCCGAGAAGATGGCTGTTCTAGCAGGGTTTTGAACCAAAAGCACAAAATGACTGTGCTAACCTCCATACAACAAAGAAACAAACAAAAAACAAAGGAGAAATCACACCTATACATAAGTTAATGATTATCATTGTGAGAAAAAAAGCATTGGTGCTTTCCTTTGCATAAAAAATTGGCATCTTATAACAAGCAGTTGGAAGCACCAATGAGAAGCCCCAATTCCTGTCTGGGATGTGGAATGGGGAAGAATGGAAAAGATTTCACAAAAAGCCTTTTTACAGAGGAAATAACATTTCCTGCATATTATAGAAACGAAAAAAGAAAAAAAAAGACTTCTTATTGGACCTCTGATTAAATTGTTATTTTTTAAAGAAAAAAAAACAGAGCTTTCTTTTCAGTGACACTATTATTGCCTTTGTTTTAAGGCACAAAAAAAATCTCTGTACAGAAAGACAACATCTGCTGTGTTGTTATGTTGTGTAAAATTAAAAAAGAATAAGTATACCAAAATGTTGTCATATCCCCAGATTTTTATGAACAGTGAAAACGAGTGTCGCACTTGATGAGAAAACACTTATGAGTGTTGTTGTCTTCTATAGACACGGCAGGTGTAAAAGAAACGGATGAGATCATATGTTAATAAAAGCACTGTACTCACACACTGACATAAACATGATCCTTGTTCATTCTAATGCTGATATTTTTTATTTTATGACAGGGACTAGCGGTGCGGTCGAGGGGCCTGTGGTGGAGTTTGTGTGTCGGTGACAAGAAGACTGCTGTTGTATTGATGAACCGGGAGATGATATTTGCTCATGATAAAAATATCTGACACGTTAATGTTGTAAGAGGTGGACAAATAAACAAAATGGTTGCTTCTATTATCTGTATTTTTATCTGTTTGTAATTGTGCATCGCAAAAGGTCTGTGGGGTTTTCACGATCTATAACATGATTGCTGACTGCTTTGAACTGGGCTTGGTCTATCATGTTCAGCATCTCACTGTTTTATGAGATGCATTTAACCCCTTAAAACGAAATTTCACTTTGCTACAATACAAGTAAATTTGTGGAGCTTACCCCATTTTATTTTACGTAGAGTGAATATTGGCAACATCAGCTGTCCCTGACGACTGTTAACCACATTGCCTATTTGTCTGGCTACCATTCACTCCCATTCATTTTTGATGTTCTTTCAAAAATGTTCTCCTAAATTCATAGTTTTAAAGTGCACACACTGCTTTTTGAGCTGTTTAGCTGTTTTAGGTTTAGGTTAGCTGCAAATGGAAGAATTATTTTCAGCATAGAAATACTGCAAATACAGCAAGTTGTAGCAAAACTTTTGAAATTACCTACAGCTATAATCATATTAAAATAAAACACTCAACCAAAAACACACATTTCCCAGCAATCCCAACATATCAGAAAATAAGAAAAGTATCACAGACAATTTAATTAATAGTGTTTGATATACATTCTGTGCCCTATTTGCCATGTTTGAAAGCTGTTGTTTAATTTTTTTAAGTGAGTAACCATGAATATGATATGTTTGTTGAATTGGCAGTATACAATAGAATGTAATCTTCTGGTTGGCAATGGCTTTGATGCTGGATTGATAATGTTCTTGCACCATGTTCATGTTTAGCTGCTGAAATGAGTTTGCCTTAGCCAAGTTTGAATGTGTGCTGAACATTGCGGGGGACAGATAAGGCATCCCTTGAGTCACTGGTGCCTATGCCTGCCATGAAAAGCATCCCAACATCACCCTGATTTGTGTTGTCTGTGGATTTCCAAAATGCAGAGAAGGTGAGGTCACCCACGCTTGTTTTGCCACCCCAAGGTACTAAATAAGGAACCATTGTTGCTAGAACAGTGGCATCGCAAAACAGTTTAAACGGACAGAACCCTTATTTTTAATACTTTCAAATGGCATGCCCTGTGACCATATTGATTCAAAATGTCAGCATAAAAAAGGAATGAATGCAAATTAACCCAGTATGGCTGGAATACAGGTCGGTGCGACTTATGGGGTTAAAAGTGTGAAAGGAGTCTGGATAATCACAATAATAATGTTTTGGCCAGTGGTCTGAATGTGACCAAAGTGTATTATAATTAAATTCTTCTACACATTTTGCACAGTTTTTAATGCACATTTGCACCAAGAAGGCACCAAGCACCAAAATTAATGAGGCTCATGTTTGTTTCTTTCATGTGTGTGAGTACAGTGCTTTAATAAACAATTTAACCATTCTTAAAGGAAATTTGAATAAAAAATGGCAGTAATACCACTTAGGGAATGTCAAAATCTGATTCAGAAACCTGTATTCTACACTGAATGCCAGGCCGAGCCTATAGTAGACTAAGATTACTGCCAACTGAGAACAACATGACAAATTCAATGTTAGAAGAGTAATGATAATCAGTATCAATTTCTATTTAATGCCTATGTTCAGTGTACCTTTTCAGATCATCCACCAGATTTACTCTTACAGTAAGTCCTATATACCGTTAATTGTAAGAGGCTTTGTACAGATCACTGCTCTCCCCCCCCAGTGGGCATCTGAGACAGAGCTGAACACATGTGACCCTCTGTTCCATGAATATTGCAAGGCTGTAGCCCTGCCACTGCATATGGGCCGCTCCTGAAAAACACCCATTGGTTTTTTTCCTTGCCACACATTAGCACTTTTATGAGGCTTTGTGGTGGTGCACCATTATGTTTTAAGTACATTCAGTATATTTTATCAATCAACAGTTTTTAAACCCATTTTTTAATCAATTGTATCTCAGAGTGATATTATATTTGCCTTTGAGCTGAAATACAGCAAATTAAGCATTTGAAGTGCAGTTATATTGACATCTATCCTGCAGCTGCCCTCCATTTTGTGGTATGCAAGGTCAGCTTCCCTGAATGGCATCCTTGGTAATGTTTGTTGTCTGCTGAGTAGTCTTTGAATCCCCTCTGACAGCTGTGTTTGAATCCTGCCCATGATACATGGAACATAAACACAATCTCAGTTTTTAAATTACTTTTCGCATCAGAGTTCACATATTGAATGAATAGCTCATTAGCATAGAATATGGTATAAAGTGTTCTATGACTATCTTAATGAGGAGTATTGGTACTTACCATGGTTTTTTAATCAAATGTAAAGGCTTCTCAACATTACGTACAGTACAACAATAGCCAACAGTACAGCTTGCACTTGTTCTTAAAAACTGAAACACACACACACATAGACAGATCATTTTATCCAAATACACACACTAGCAACATTTTTAAACAATACAGGTCCAACAGCACTACAGTTAAGGAACTAATGTGGTAATAACTGAACCCAAGCCAAATTAATCCAACCTACCCTGGGCATCATACTACTGAGGATTTACATGATTAAATAGACTGTACAGAATGTGCGAGGGCTTGGTGCTGTGGCATCATCCATTTTCTAATCCAATTTTACTGGCAACTCTTTTTTTTTTGGGGGGGGGGGGGCTGGAATTGGGGAATGGCGGAAATACACTCTGGCCACGTCAATGATGCTGCATTTCGTTGGACTGTGGACGGAAGGACGGAAAGTCACACAGAGACAGGGAGAACTCACAGACAGCTGGGATCCTTGCTGTGAGGTAAGAGCACCACCATGCAATCTGTTGTGTTGACATATGACACCAAATGAATAATCAACTTATCTCAAACAGACACATTCACATTTTCCACATAATGCCAATAAAATCTGCCTAATTAATAATAATAAAAATAATATATTAATATTATGTCAGAATTACATCATGTGAACTCAACTGACATAACAACATGTACAGCATTTTATTGATTTGCCACTGAATTTCTCTTTCTGAATACAATACAATGAAACTCATATGTTTGACTCATTCGGCGAAATATTGCAAGTATTCTCTATGTTTTATCTGATTACTGCATTTATTGGCAAGTCATAATTGTGCACAAACATAAAAAGACATGAACAATACACAATAAATTTACAAGCTTGAAAATATATTTGACTTGATTAATTTAGGAGAGGAGATTTCATATTGATGTCATTCCCTGAAGTCAAGATAATGCCTGATTAACTCGAAGTGTGACTCATACACTCACTTAATGTGGTGAGCTAATATTTTCTCTCTTTGGAACTTAACCCAAGTGGTGATTCGGTCAACTTAATGGCATTTCCACATTCATATTGATTATTCAACATTGGATTACATACACTTTGAAAAAGACAATGTACGCTGTTTTTTCATTCTTCAATTCAAAGAAATTGAAAGAAAATTAAAAATGTTTTCAGATGGAAAATATATATAATGGACAATTTAATTTACAAATCAGTATACAAAGTATACCATACATAGATGCTTTGTGGACTGGAAGATCTCTCTTGTGTAGAAGATAATTGCATTTTAACATTATAATTGTTTAGCAGGTGCTCTTATCCAGAGAAACATTAGTGTTAGCCACAGGAATACAAACAATACCATCAAGAAGACGTAGAACATCAATCAACTATATAAACAATAAACATAAAGTTATGAAAACAAAATGGATACCACTAAAGTTAGCCAATGTCTCTGCACTCTCAGAAATAAAGGTACAAAAAGTTCCTAAAAAGGTACAAATTCTTGGTGCTCAGGTGGGACCATATAGGTGCATAAAACTGTATCTCTATAGCCAGCAATATATAATTAATTTCTTCCTTTTCTGCTTGGACAATGTACTCATGTGTACCCAAAGAGAACATTACTGTACTTTCAGGATACATTTTGGAAACGTGATCCTTGAAGAACAAAAATGTATCTCCGATGTCACTTTATTTCTGAGAGTGTACATACAACGTCATTATGCCAAAAGGAGTGGCCAGCCCAGAGACCTGACTGGAGAGGATCGAGGAGGACATGCAGAGTGAGAAAAGGAGAGTGTTAGTTTAAAACAGGAATTGCGACTGTTTTTAGAGAGAAGAATAGAAACAGGTTTTCTAGAGCAGAGGGTCACAGGAACTTTTTTCAAGACTCCAGTAATGCATCTAATTGACAGAAATGACTTCAGCACAGAGGAGATGTATGGGAAGTTACTGGAGGACAGTGGAGAGGAATTAACCAGAAAGCAGGCATTTAGAAGATGGGGAAAGCAGGAGTTCAGACAATATCTGTAAGATGACAGGAGAGTAGGTGAAATTAGTGGGAAGATGGGGAGGGTTGTCAGAGGAGAGGATTAACTGAGGAGCTGGAGGCCTGCACCATCTTGAAGCAGCTGCAGATGTGTGCAACGTCAGGGTATGGCAGGAATCTCCAAGCGTCATCCACTCATTTTGATCTGAATACACTGTTTACGCTCCCTTTATTAGATTCAAACAAAACACAGATGTTGTTCTGATGGCAGCAGGCAGAAAAAACGAGCTTTTCCTTTCATTCTACCACCAAATCTCATCTCAATCATTCTGGTAAATAGGACCATTCCAGGTTCATGATTTACTGGTTGTGACTGTATGTTACAGCGGTTTCCTGTTTCATTTGGCTCTTCTGCCTCGGAAGATCTGCCGGGCTGCGGGAGATGTTTTTTATTTTCCACAGTAATTACTTGTTGTTTGCACAACCACGACTAGGTGGCATATATTAGCGCACTAATCCACAGCAGTCTGACTCTACAGAAATAATATGAAGCGCCTTTTGGAATCAGCTTGCTCCCTAGAATGAATTGGCACATATACCACGGAAAGTGATGAATATGGGAATTTTCCACTCATCAACGATTACACAATCACAAAAGCTGCTTTTGTGGCTGCAAACTATTCAGTCTCATTTTATATTCCTGGGAAAATGTTTGGGTTTTCATAATCTTCATGTCAAATTCAGAGTTAAAATGAACACACACCCTCTATGCACAGGGAATTAGGGGGAAAACGATTCAGTGGGGGAAAGAATTTGACACAACGCCTGAACAGCTGCTTTACTCCAGTCCATGTTCCAGTTTTGGACTTATCGAATTATCGTAAAATTGGTCAAATATAATTGTAGCTATATTTGTGTATGGATATATGAAACACATTTGTGTCTCTTATTTGTGTCTCTTTTCATGTTACACACATTTATTAATAATATTTAGACTAATCTCTCTCCATATTACCCGTACAATTTGCTTTTTAACATTATGATAAAAATGAAAGCATTCGATTACGGTCAGTGGCACCTACATTTTCTGTCACATCATCCATAAACAGCAAAAGTCCCATTACAGGATCGATTTAAATCTTTAAAATGTATATACGAGATGCTAGTGTAAATGAAATGCTGCTGTGGAAGATATACTCTATAGCCTAATTTGCCACCTGGTGTTGGTTGTGTGAAAATCAAACTGTAAACCACTATGGATTCTGGGCAATCTTTCTACAAATGACTTCAATGCAATGTGACTGCCCCTACTGTCGGAACCTCGCAATTATTTTTTCCCAGCTGACAAAATTCTTACCGCAGAAGCAAACCACTGTAGGTTAACACATTTAATTTCCTCAGAACCAGCAAATATGATCATCGACTTGGCAAGTTAATTAAAAAAGAACTGTATCTGTCATTTGTCAAAATACTGCACATACTCAGCATTTCTGCTCACCTTCCCTCTATTTTGGAATTACCTGTGATAATGTTGATATGTCACCACTGTGCAGGCACACATCAGTTCCATAGGAAATAAATGACTGTATCAAAAATAATAAATCTAGTAATTCACAAACTGGGTGTTAATCAATAATGTATTATAATCATGCTGCTGTCTAATCAAACGACCTTTGCCATACAACATGTAATAGAGCTCTTTCTGCACTTTTCATGGTTTCATACATGATTGATCCAGGAAATGGGTTTCTGAACATTACATGAGATAATGTTTTTGCGGTAAAGGTAGGCACAGTAACAGTGCACCACAGTCAATGGATCAGTGGCACTTGATTGGCCACCTATTGTCGTGCCAGAATCAACAGATGGGAGCAGTGAGGCATTTTTAATCCCTGTAAACCCCCTCACTGCAGTGAAGAGGAAACAATATTTGATTCTCATTTATCTCATTTCACTCCTTCCAAAATAAATACACACTCAGTGAGCACTTTATTAGGTAAACCTGTTCACCGTCTTGTTAATGCAGATATTTAATCAGCCAATCATGTGGCAGCAAGTAAATGCATTAAAGCTTGCAGATGTGGTCAAGAAGTTCAGCTGTTTTTCAGACCAAATGGGGAATGGGGAAGAAATGTCGTCTAAGTGACTTTGACCGTGGAATAATTATTGGTGCCAGACAAGGTTTGCAGAGAATGGTGCGAAAAACAAAAAACATCCAGTGAGAGGCAGTTCTGCGGGCAGAAATGTATTGTTCATGAGAGAGGTCAGAGGAGAAGGGCCAGACTGGTCAAAGCTGACAGGAAGGTGACAGCAATGCAAATAACCACACATTACAGTGATATAGAGAAAAGCCTCTTAAGTGGATAGGCTACAGCAGCAGAAGACCAATAAGTATTAAAAAATAAGTCTAATAAATACCTAATAAAGTGCTCACTGAGTGTACATGCATAGATGAGTATCACCGTGTGACAAATGGGGAACACAGAGACAGGAGTGACGTCAAAAACAAGGATCTTTTCTGAGTAAATCCAAAGTACAATAAATCCACAAAGGAAAAAAAACACTGTAATAAACACAATGAGCTGGTAAAGAACTGGGGAAGTTCAAACAAAGACTCAGCGAAGAACAAGGGGAGCAGGTGTATATATACACCAAGACACATGCAGACAATCACCCAAATTAACTAAACACATATAGACTGAAGAGAACCATTAATCTAATAATGACAAACAATGAACTCTGACAAGACTGGGAGACATGAGGGAAGAGCTGTCAGCCTGCTGACAGAGGCCATACGGACTGTGTCCTGTGAACCCTTACAAGAAACAGTCCCCCCCCACCCCCCTCCTCGATGACCGGCACCAGACGGTTGCCAAGAGGGGCCATCAGAAGTGGGAAAGAGGTAGGTTAGAATCAAGGGACTGGAGAGACTGGGGCTTGAGACACTGGAGAGACTGGGGCCTGGGACACTGGAGAGACTGGGGCTCAGGACACAGGAGAGACTGGGGCCTGGGACACTGGATAGACTGGGACACTGGAGAGACTGGGGCTCATGACACTGGAGAGACTGGGGTTCAGAACACTGGATAGACTGGAGCCTGGGACACTGGAGAGACTGGGGCTCAGGACACAGGAGAGACTGGGGTTCAGGACACTGGAGAGACTGGGGTTCAGGATGTAAAACCCAACGCTAACCCAACGACGGAATTTAGTGAGGGCTGAAGGTATCAGCGTGCTCGTCCTTCTGGTGTTGCTGAAAGAATACTAATAGGGTTAAAAATTAGTGGCCCCTATGCAGACAGTCTAGATCAGCCAATAAACAAACCACGATACAAGGGCAGTAGTACCACTCTGCCTTCCGCTCTTTACTGGTCCGGGCTGACCCAGAATCTCCACAATAGGGCCAATAGATTCACCTTCGTTTATCTGACTCCATTTTAGAATAATAATTTAGATTAGTTATCCACATTAGTGGATGTTGTATTTATAATTTTGACTTGATCGCTATAGGAATCCTGTACTGAGAAAAACTCGCTGAACAATCCTCTGCTGGTACCACCGCATGTCACATCGCGCGTAATGTGCACGTCTCACGAACTGACTAGCTATCTGTAGTCATTACAGAGGTCGCAGGAATAGCTACTCTCGGGTATATCTGTTTACAGCCTAGGGACCCAAGCAGACCAACATAGCTACGGCTGTGCTCGACATGAATGAACTACCATGCGGAGGCGAGGGATTTACCAACATAGGTCTACGGGTGCTATACGCCGTGATACAGTAAGTGGAAATAATCATCCTCCCTAGACCAGTTTGAGGGGGTAAACCACGCATTCCCTGTGTAACATTAAGTGTCAGTAAAGAAAACCAAACAGACCAAGTTTTAACAATTTTATTTTACCAGGCAGGTTACATACGTAATTACACACTAGTTTCAAATAAAAAACATTACAATGGAAACCAAATTACGGAGTCTTAAAAGTCATACCTGGTAATAAAAGCTACATACGGGAGTCTGGCTACAGACACCCTGTATGTAGAAATTACGTGCACGGAGTGCACGGGAGGCTGATTGCATTCTCCCAGATTGCTTAGTTTGCTGTCCCTAAATCCAAAATCTGGCCTTTGATGTTAACCATAAAAATGGGTCACCCATCTGTAATTTGGAGCCACGCCTCCCCAGGAAGCGCAGGGGGTTGAGGCACATGGCTTTCACTGGGGCAGAGCTCCACACAGCTTCTCCTGGTTGGTTATGATGTACAGGGTTTGCTGTTGCAGAAATAAAACCATTGCACCAGTCGCACTGAAACAATCAGAACAATACCAAACATGAATATTATCTAAACTGACTTTGTCATGAAACATCCAATGCTGTACACATCATTTAGAGACTGAGTAAAAGAGGGAGAGAGCAATAAAGGGGGGTTTGAAGGGAATAATGGGCCCAACAGGCCGTGCCCTCTGAAACCTTCCCGTGCCGTAAAGGATGTTGCCCTGTCATAACGAGTTTTACGGCTGGAGGCCTGAGTCTTCCCCCACAGGCTCCTGCCCATATGGGTGTGGAGATAGTGGGGGTTGATGATGCATGCTCCTAAATTACTTTACAGCCACATATTCCACAATACCAGAGGAAGCCAGCAAGCTGACCAGCCCTGATTGATAATGCCAGAATAATAATTTAATAATTAATAATTTCCGCCTTACAAGGACACTTGAGAGACTGGGGTTCAGAACACTGGATAGACTGGGGCCTGGGACACTGGAGAGACTGGGGTTCAGGACACTGGAGAGACTGGGGCCTGGGACACTGGAGAGACAGGGGGCCTGGGACACTGGAGAGACTGGGGTTCAGGACACTGGAAAGACTGGGGTTCAGGACACTGGATAGACTGGGGCCTGGGACACTGGAGAGACTGGGGCTCAGGACACTGGAGAGACTGGGGTTCAGGACACTGGAGAGACTGGGGTTCAGAACACTGGATAGACTGGGGCCTGGGACACTGGAGAGACTGGGGCTCAGAACACTGGAGAGACTGAGGCCTGGGACACTGGAGAGACAGGGGGCCTGGGACACTGGAGAGACTGGGGTTCAGGACACTGGAGAGACTGAGGTTCAGGACACTGGAGAAATTGGGGCTCAGGATACTGGAGAGACTGGGGCTCAGGACACAGGAGAGACTGGGGTTGAGGACACTGGAGAGACTGGGGCCTGGGACACTGGATAGACTGGGGCCTGGGACACTGGAGAGACTGGGCCTCAGGACACTGGAGAGACTGGGGCTTGTGGAGATGGAGAGACTGGGACTCAGGACACTGGAGAGACCAGGGCTTGGGATGCTGGAGAGGCTGCTGACAGAGGCCGGAAGTACCCAGGTGAACCTTCCATACCTGCATCAGTATCATGTGCTGCTTTCATACACCTCTTGTGTATCCATTCTGCTTTGTACTCACTTGCTTCTTACAAACAAGGAAAGACTGGTATACATTAGGTGGCCAGTGCAAACAGGCAGAAAAATGCCCATGGGTGCTACTATGAGGACCATTGAACAAAGTAATGAAACTTAAGCACACTGTCACAGTTCAAAAGTTCAGGATGCACTGTGGCCTTCGTGTCCAAAAGGTTTTATCTTGTTAAAGCTAGCGGCAAAGTGACATGGAACTTTCCCTTGAGGATAAGAAAACATTACTTTGCATTCTGCTTGGAGCCTATTTCCTCAAGTGGCGACTGGGATCAACAGTGATTTTGCCCTTGCTATATTCCAATTTAAGACAGTTTTCAGAATTCTTACACTGTATGTTTTTTCTATCAGTATCATTATTGCAACAGCAGATTTATCCAACAAAAAATGTTCTCTGCTCCGAATGTATTAAATTGTGTTAAATATTTTGTAGCCATTTATATAACTTTCACATCCTGAAGTAAATATAATTTTCACCCATTCATTGCAAATATTGGAACTGTCAATGCAATGCATATATTTACTCAAGTATCCTGTACGTTCCTACATTCCTAATGTTCTAACTCTCCATGCTTTTTTATGGGTACATTAGGCATCATTTGCGACTGCTCATATTTTTGCATAATCATATTTTACATATTTTTGCCTGTTCTGGGAATCAAAAGTGTACGCTTCTGACTATAATCAATTTTAGAAACATTACGTGAAGGCATTAAATATTTACACATTTTCATTTCAAACTTGCAGTCAAACAAATTTGCAAATCTGTAGTTTGGATTACTGTCTCTAATAAGATTTCCGAAATATTTTTCTCCAGGGCAGCTCTTCTTTCCCTACTCCTTCTTCCACCCAACCACCCTTACCCCCCTTCCCTATTAAATTCCACCCTTCAGATTAGATTTCAAGTTCAATCTTGGCATGTTCATTAACCCGTTGCGTCAAAAAGCACTCTGTTTAATCTCTGTTGAATAACTCTGTTTCTGAATCATTTTCCTTTTTTGTTATGCAACTCTAAGATATGTCGACTTGACGGACAGTAAAAGCGTTGTGTTTGAAAATCACACCTACATTTAGCCAAATTTTGGCTGTTTCCTCACTTTCTGGGGATGTGTATGTCCATGCAACTGAGCAAAACATGCAATTGAGAACCATCTGAAACCATCTGTTTGTGCAATAAAATCCAAAACATGAATATCTATATATTCTACTACTGTATCTGAAGTAGCAAATGTATTTACAGGGCGACATTGGCTCAGGAGGTAAGAGCAGTTGTCTGGCAGTCGGAGGGTTGCCAAGGGGGGCAGTCGCCATTGGTGTGTCAGTGTGTGTGTGGATGGGTGTATGAGAAGCATTAATTTTACAGGCATTTACAGGCAAAATGCAGGCATCTATCATTTACAGGTATAACTATTAGAATATAACCATTATTTTGGAAGCAACACAGTACCTGTTTGTCACCTGCTTCAGTGGCTTGTAATAATTTCAGTAGCTTGTAATCAGTTTGTTATGGTAACATGTAATTTACAATATAATAATGTATAATTTTATTATATAGTTGAGTATAATGTTAATTCAAGGTGGCATGGATGGTGCAGTGGTTAGCACTGCCGCCTCACAGCAAGGAGGTCGTGGGTTCAAATCCCCGTCGGCCGGGGCCTCTCTGTGCGGAGTTTGCATGTTCTCCCTGTGTTTGCGTGGGTTTCCTCCAGGTACTCCGGTTTCCTCCCACAGTCCAAAGACATGCAGGTTAGGCTGATTGGAAAGTCTAAATTGCCCGTCGGTATGAGTGTTGTGATGATTTTATTGTGGCTAGACTGGGGATTGAACCACTGAACTTGTGGGTCCCAGTCATGTACCACTACGCTACTGGCCTCCCTATACAGGTGCCTTTTACGAAGATAAGAATTTTTTTCCTCATATAATGGGGCTCACCAAGTCAACCATATCATATGCAGCCCTATGCTTGACATTTCCAATCGGCACAAAAAATGAGGGCTTGCATGAGCAGTTATCTACTAGATAATGTCAAAAAAATAATAGTGAAAAAACATAAAAATCATTCCTAGGTCCCAAAGGGTTAATAATATAGAGACAAGCAAGCTGGCACATTTTCAAACGATCAATGTTTTATGACTCATGTCATGACTGAGTCGTGGTGGATGATCCAAGCAACTGGCTTGATTTGTGGCGCTGTGTGTGTCATGAAATGCCCTGTTGATGTTCATAGACACAGCATGTTCAGTAGTTGTAAAATGTGGTTTACATCAATTTTAAGGACTGGGATTGCAAGTTATTCTAGGAATCACAGTAAGCAATTTGGAAGTGGCAGATGTCAAGTAGTTGGATATATAGGTATAAAAATATCAATTTGGAGAAGTAGGCTGTTTTTGAAGAATGTGGAGCATGATAGTTCCTGTTTGTGTTATTTTGACTTAGAGAGGACTTACAGTGTCTTTTGGCAAGGTGCAGAATGCCAGGTTCCTAACAGGAGATCTCTGGAAACACTTTTTTATCCTTTCCTGCTTGGGTGATGCTAATATTTTCGGAATGGTGGGGTCCCAACCTTTTGATCGGCAGTTTCTCTATAGAGGCTAAGAGGTTTTCAACCTTGTTTTGCTGACATATTCATAAGCTATAATATTTATTAGGCTACAGCTAAGCTACTACGAAAGTCTTCAAGTTATAACGAGACTGCTACTACAGCAACTACAAGAATATCTACAAATAGCTAGCCAATTGACACATAGCTATGATTTATTCACCCTGCACTTAACCTGAGATGATTGGGCCCCAGAAGCCAACATAGAAAATCCATTATGACATGTGACATGAGTGAGTATCTGTCATACTGCCAGGGCTATGGGTTGTGGGGTCGGCCCCTCTGACAGATTATTGGCAGCATCAAGCATCATATGCTACAGTACAAATTGCAAATACAAATTTGTATTACTTTGAGTGCATTTTAAAAGAGGAATTGCGGATAATATCTATCTAAGGTTGAGGAATTCATAATACATTTTCTTCATTGAACTGCAGTGCTTCAGAGATAAGAGAGTCAATGAGAGATAAGAATGCAATACCGTTTACTGCTTCTGCTGTTACAGTATTGGTTGTAACTAGACGTCACGCCGGGGCTGTGCTGTAAACTTCATGGTAGGTCTTGTGGAATCCTGGGAAATGTGGTCTCGTGGTCCATACACCACCTATCTGATGGAACCCACCTACAGTACCGTATCTACTATATTACAATGGACATCTTTATTTAGGACAGTCTGAAGTGAGGTGCGTTTGTTGAATCCGACATGGCACTCTCTTATGAGCCCTTTTAAAAAAAAAAATGAGACCCATGAGACACATTGCTTGACTTAACTTGATGGTCTTTTATGTTCAGTTTCATGTACTCACCCAGGCTGCTCTAGGATAATTTTGACACATTTCATCTGATAAAATAGGATAGCACCTATTCACATACATCGCATCTATGTCTCCACCTCTCCATCTGCATCTACAGTATATCTCTACAAGCCCACACATCCAGCTGTTTCCCTGAATGTTTTCATACTGCATTGTTCACCACAAACACCTATTTTAATTGTTTTTATAGTCTTTACAGGTTCTTGCACAGTAAGCAATGGTACATAATTATTCTAAAACACCTTCTCTCTCTCTCTGCGTCTTACTTTGACACGATAAACAACAATTAATGCACTGTTAAGCACCTTTTAATACTGGAATGGTCTTACCTTGACACATTAAACAACACTTTCTCACCGTGACTGCCTCCCTTGATACGGCACTACACTCTCCCAAGCCAAAGTGGAGGGCTCGCTCGGACATCATTGCAATGACGAAATGAAGGAAGTGTGGGCCTGAATCGACCTGAAGCAAAAATGGTGAAATTAACTTCACGACAAAGTGTGAAAAGAAGGATACTGGGTCAGCATAGTGAGGAGCCCCTGTCAGTATATTGGGAAAGATGCTTCCATGGTCCAGATATCCAGAAGAATTTCCAATCATTACATTGGAAATTGTGACTTGATTGATCCAAGAGAAGGAGCATACTTAGCATACCATGGTGAACTTTAACAGCACATACAAATATACAATAACCAAGGCCTTAGTGTTACCTAACCTCCTGTTACTACTTCTGATTTGAGAAATAAGATGGGAAATTATCTAACTAAATTTTTTCTGCCAGGGTTTTCATGTTGATAAAGGTCAATTTTTCTCTAAATAATAACACCCTTGGAATTAGTGAAGCAAGCAAGAAAAGAGCATTTGCATAATGTACACCTGCAGTTCTTGTATCAAAATACTTTTCCAAAATAAAGTAAGCACAAAACAAAAAAATACACTGTCACCTTGATGAGAGTGCATTGCCCAGTGATTACTGCAAATAATAAAATTGGTCAGTTAGTAATTTACATGTATTACTTTATATAATTTCATTTCTGTTTATTTGCATTTTGGCCTATTAAATGGCTATCACTCTAAATATTCAGAATGACTTTCATAACAAAGTTACAGTACACAGGAACCATGGCGGTCTTTGCTTTACTGACTGCTGAGAAGTTACTTTTCAGTGCATTTTTGGTCTGTGTAATCATACCATATGCAAAACGTTGAGGACAGAGGCAGGGAAGGATAGATAATCCATCCATCCATCCATCCATTATCTTAACCCGCTTATCCTGAACAGGGTCGCAGGGGGGCTGGAGCCTATCCATACAATCACACACCATTCACTCACACAATCATACCAATGGGCAATTTAGACTCTCCAATCAGCCTAACCTGCATGTCTTTGGACTGTGGGAGGAAACCGGAGTACCCGGAGGAAACCCACGCAAACACGGGGAGAACATGCAAACTCCGCACAGAGAGGCCCCCCGACAGGGATTCGAACCCAGGACCTCCTTGCTGTGAGGCGGCAGTGCTACCCACTGTCCACCATCCCTGCCGCCCCACTATAGATAATGCAATAGATAATTGTCATGGGAAAACATGATATATACTCTTTCTAGAATACAGGATAAAAATGTATACAGTACTGCAGACTTTGGTTGGCTCCTTGCTACTGATCTCAGACAGCCTTGATCAAGTTTTTATGTAAAAAGTAGTCAATTGCTTTTTTTAAATTAAATACAAAAATGTCTCGGTAAAATTAAATCTTTTGGAAAATGAATATTTGGAAATCTCAAATGTGTTCTTTTATACTAACACACACAAAAAATAAACATATATATAATAAAGTCTAGGGTGCAAAGTACTGTATGTATACATGAAGAACACCTTGGTGAATCTTTAAACATTTGGTAAAGCTGAAATTATTTCTCTGTATGTCAGCCCTCTTTTGGATATTCCTCTGTTTTCAGC